>NC_088979.1:65264641-65342141 GCF_963932015.1 Anas acuta | reverse complement strand
TTTCTGAATCAACCAGGGAGCTGAGGTACACTTTGGTAAATATTTAAATATGATGATGGATTACTTAAAGCTCCATACCAGAAACCCTGAAGGAAAGTCACAGAATAATTGAACCATCGAACCATAGAATGGTTTGGATTGGAAGAGATCATCTTTAAGATGATCTGATTCCATCCCCTGTGCCACGGGCAACAACAGGGACACCTTCCACTAGACCAGGTTGCTAAAAGCCCTATCCAACCTTGATGTCACCTTATTCCTCGCTCCCTTCTGAAACATTTCTGCATGTCAGCCCTCCGCCTCTTGTGGAGCAGAAGCACCCATTCTGCTAAAGCTGCCCGTGTCCCACTTGCTGTTGGCTGTTTTCTTTCCTTTTATAGAAGGTTAAGCTACTTGTTGGAGATGTGTCATATACATGTATAGCTGAAGGTGTTTAGTTTCAACTAAAATGAAGTAAATGTCTTTGGCAATTTCAGCCTGACACATTCCTAAAGTAAATTCACAAAATACAGAATGTATTTTTTTATTATTTATATATATATATATATATATATTTTTTTTTTTTTTCCCTAAGGTAACAGGTTTGAAGCTATATCAACATAATAAATAGTAACGGTATTTTGCAAGCTTTTTATTCTCTTTGTGTTTTCTGTTAATATATAATAACATCAGCACGGAAGATTGTATAGTACAGAGAAAAAAATCTGTCTGAAAACAGAAGAGAAGGGAAAGATTACTTTAAAATTTTTGACACAAAATAAAATGCTTACACTGTTGGTGTTGTGGGATGGTGATGTGATAGAATAACACTTTTGTATCAATCAGGTTGGTTTTCAGTAGCTATTTTATTTCACTACAGTCTTCCCTTTTTCTGGCCTTTGTGAATAGCACTTATTCCCTTGTGATATTATTTTCCACTTCTTTAAATTATTTGAAAGTTATTTTAAGTCTCCTGTTTTGAGAATCAACAGGTGCTTACTGATGTAAACAAAGCTCCTTGGGAAACAGATGACAACATAAAGACCTTGTGAAATGTTTTTCTTTTAATAAGTAACATTATCTGAAATTTGGGAATGAGCTATTCTAGACCAGCTTTTAATTTAAACCAGGCATAAGAATCCACATGTTGACCTACGGGTTTCACCAGAGCCAGATAAGAACAGGAAGTGATGCCCTGAAAGCATGCCAGAACACCTGTACAGGTCACTTTTTGTCCATCATGCTTAACTAATTTTTCTCTGCCCTCTGACCTAGTTTTCCACAGAGCTGTTGAGATTTATATCTTTCATCCTGCAAACACTCCAGCTGCCTTCAATTAATGAAACCAGCCTTAACTTTATAATCTGATAAACTGCAGTGTTACGGAAACAATTGTTTTATTATTGTATTGACAAATTATCCTATTAACAAGTGGCTACTATGAAAATCAATTAAAATCTTGGTTGATATCACTGGAGAAGGTAAAAGGGGGAATTACCTAGTGAGTCAATTAACTGTTATTCTATATAATTCATGTTAGATGTGACCAACCCAAAATATATGAGTTGTATTGATACTAAGAACACAAAATTATTGGGTGACATAAAAGATCACGAGATATAGGACTTTTTTTGTTTGTTTTGTTTTATATGGAATATATATAAGTTACTTGCAATGTCTTTGAGATATATTTCACAAGTTTCTCCCCTTCATTCCTTGCACATATTTTCATCCACATTGAATGGAAACACCAGCCTCCCATCCTTTTGATTCCATGAGAAGGCATGAGTGGTAGGTTGCGTAACAAGGATTGCCTACTAAACAGACCCTTATTTTCCTGCATGAACTGGGCATGTTGCTTAAAATAAAACCAAAATCAACCAACCAAACAAAACCCCTGTCTTTATGCAGAGATTCTAACCTATTTTAATTAATTTTATTTTCAGAAAGAGGACTGGAAGAACAGACTAATTTCTGAAGTAAGGTGATGTGGTCACAGACATACATTGCAGTACTATAAAATCTGTCTTAGAAAGATCAAACCTGCAGACTGGTTGGGTTGTTAGATGCTATTTCTGTTGGGTAGTAGATGCTATTATTTCAGTAGAAAGTGTTAGTCAATATATTTTGCAGAAAGCAACACATTCTTTGATGCAAGCAAGGACTTTGGTAGGCTTGCTCTGATACCCAGAGAAAAAGATACATTTTTTTTTACAAAAAGTAATACCCTATTAAAATACTTTCTGTTAATAGTTACTTGTACAGTGTCTTAGTACTTCCCTATCGACACCCCTCATAAAGTATGCTGTAAGCAAAAGTAAGTGAAGAAAAAAAATATACATTACAATTCAAATGATCTTAAACTATACATTGAAGAGTACTATGGGGAAACATATCAGCACCGTAGCATGAGAAACTATGAAACCTCTAAGGTAAAACAATACTTTTGCTCAACTATATTATCCTTAATGGAGATAAAGACTTCTACAACCTTTACGTTGTCATTCATCTGCTACACTTGGAGGTGGTGTAAAAAAGGAATACTTACATACAGATACACACACACACACACATATATATACACACATATATCTTTAAGAGGATGGAAAAAATATGAGAGAGGGAAGAAAACCTCCTCAGGCAAATTTGGATAGATTATTGTGTTTTTTTGGAACTTTTTTTTTTTTTTTTTTGAGGGCAGTGGGGATGGTTGAAGATGTGAATTGCCACTCCATTGCTATACATATACGTATATGGAGTGAAAGAGACAGATACACATATACATATTTCTATGCATGTACACATACATGTACACACATATATTTATAACTGGAAGGAAAAAGAAACTGTCTAGATTTTGTCCTGTTCTTATATCTTAATTAAAAAACAATGGCTGTTTCCTCAGGAAAAAGGAACAAAGCATCCCTGGCACTGGAATCTCAGAAAATGAAAACGTTGAGAGACTGAAAACAGAAAGAGGAAATTAGAGCTATCATGCACCAGTGAATCATTAGAAATCTCTCAGCTGTTCTTTGGCAATGATTGCTGCAGGGAACTCTACATGAACATGTCTTGTTCACCATCAAGCCATGTAGTATTAACTCGTGTGGACTAATACTACAATGCTACTACACAAAAGCAATGGGAGGTGGAAGGGTGGAAGAATCTGTTTACTGACAATATCCACTATATGAACAGCAAACTTCTCCACCTAGAAATGACAGTAGTTCATTAAGTTGCAGATCTATGGAGTCTGGATAACCACACAGTATTTTATATTCAGGTGTCTACTGAAATGTTATTCACAGGATGTTATACTATGAACAGTTTTCAAATTTTAATTTTTACTACAGTTATTTTTAGCATAATTTCATAAGTGTGGTAACATCCAGAAGCTCCAATTAGAATGAAGTGCCACTGTGGTAAGTGGTTTAAAATGAACAGATTCTTCCACCCTTCCACCTCCCATTGTTTTTGTGCAGTAGCTTAGTAGTACTAGTCCACAGACTAATGATATGTCCTTTCATTTGAAGGTCATGGAATATCTTGTAGAATTGATAGCATTTCTTTAAAGTTTAAGAATATATGTATAATTCAAACAAAAGCTAGAGTCTTTATTTATTTATTTATTTATTTATTTATTTTTCTCAAATGCTTTTCATAAGAAAACTCTTGAAAACTGATATATAAAACCCTTACTAGGTTTTAATGATCTATCCTGGCAAATATAATCTGTAATGGCATGGAAAATTGGCAGAGTAATGTGTTCTGAAAATAAGGAAATGAAAAAAACTTCTTAAGCTAATACAGGGTAAGAAACATTCTTGTTTAGAGAACATCATAGACTGAAAGACAACTGCCACAAATCATGGTAGCTCTGGTCAAATCTTTACAGTTGTAATAATCTTCTGCATAAGGTCATTAAGTTTGATCTCAGGAGCTTAGTAAAATCTTCTAACCAAACTAGTTTGGCACTGAAGCTATTAAATATATTTATTTCAATGTGCTGATGATCCAGACAGATTTATAAAGAGATGGTGTTCTTTATGTTCAAAACATGAATGAGGAAGCAGTATTGTCTTGCAGAGGATTTTGTGTGTTTGCAGAAAGCTGGTTAAATCTGTTGAACATTGTTTCTGGAGTTGATTAATTTCTTGTCTGCTTTTGTGTGTGTGTATTTTTTTCAGAATTTGAGAAGAAAGTGATTTTTTTTTCCCACAGGGTGGAATAGAAAGCTGTATACAATTTCTTCTGCAAGGTATTTGTTAGCTATTGACTGTTAATAGTCACAGTCAACTGTTCAAACTGTAGAGAGTAGTGTTGTTTGGTATCAACGTGTGTGAACTCACTTGAAATGCACACAAGCCTCCCATGTTTAGCTCTTTGATTGGAATTGACTGGCCAAGAGTCTTCTGATAACATATTTGAAGGAAACCACTTTTTGAAGGAAACAACAGTTTATTGTAAGTGTCCCTGTGCTTGTGTATTCCTCCACTGCTCTTCTTGTACATTCAAGGTATACTTTATCACTTGGAGGTAAAAGGATGTTTTATTCTTCATTACAATGCATTCAGGTTTTCACCGTTGGTGCCTGATCTAACCTTAATGAAAAAATCTGTTTTCATGTCTTTAATCTAATAATAGTGCATAGTTGTCATTGTTTAATACACAGGGAACAGCAATAGATCTGCAACATATCAGAACAGACAATAATAATTAAAAATAACTTATACTTGCAAATAATTAAAAATAACTTAAACTTGCAAATGCATGAAATGATTCTGCTTTACTTACCATTTTATACTAGACATTTTACATTAGTATCCAGGTAACAGAAAGTTAATTCATGAAAAAGTTTACAAACCTCAAGATTTCTCTGCCGTTCTCATAAGCAAATTGACCAGAATTGCATCATTCATTGATTGCCAGAGGCTATTCAATACTCATCATTCATCTTTCTCTGTTTTCAAAAGTTCTCTACTCCAATCAGAGATCAGAAACAAAAGCTACTGTGCTTTCCACTCAGACATAGGCTTGAGTGAAGTAGAGGACTTCTGAAACTTCTAGGTGTTGGTGGAGGATGCAGTCCTCCCTTGCAGTAGCCACAGCAAGATTCATGTGCTCTCTTTAAACCGTATAAGATAGGTCGAGTGGTGTTAGGGATGTAGCTAGGGAATACCTTGGAAGGAAAATAAATAAAAAAATAAATAAATAGAGTAACAAAAAAGCTAAATAATCTGGAAAATGAATTTACAGCTTTAATTAAAAGTTCTCCTATTTATTCCCCAATTTAGGTGCATTATTTATTAGTTTTTCTCTGTGTTCAATATATGCATGCAAGAATCACTCTGTGTTTATGACTATAAGCTCTTGAGCTGTACTAAATGTCAGGTGAGTTTGTTTGTTTGTCAAATGCACAGATCCAATTCTGATTTGCTGCTGAGTTCACTGGAGAGAAACCTCACAGTCTTGTGGTGGCATAAGAAGATATAATTTCATTTTACCATGAGACAATAATAAGAGGCAGTGCAAATGCTTGTCTGCTATCTTTGTGTCCCTCTGCCATGTAGAAATGATCAGACTGTTGGCTGACACTATGTGAGTATTTGTGTCTCCAGAGATATACATACATGCTACAAAATATTTAGGCTTTATCTTTTAATTCTGTCTTCATTTATAGTCTAGTTTTCCTGGATATATTTTTTTTCTCTTTCTCTCTCCCCCCCCCCCCTTTTTTTTTTTTTATTCTGATGTTTCTATATTCACTGGCCTTTTACTACATCAATCGCTTTGTATACACAACTGTGAATTATATACAGCATTATACAACAAATATTTAATTATCCTATAGGCACCACCAGCACCAAAAGTGGAATTTACATTTCACAGCTAAAATTGCCATTCTCTTCATATACCCAATATGATAAAACATCAAAAGAACAATGATATACTCTGTCCATGGAATAAGAAATATTGTACATTTTTCTGAAACTCTGCATAATGATGAGTTAAGGGATGCACAAGCAGTAAAACTCACCAATTTTTCATAATGTTTCCCTCTGTAACTCCAGCAAACTATGTGTGATAATAAAAATGGGCAAACTTTTGAATTCCTCTGAGTTCAGTTGATGGTATAGCTAAACCTGCTCTCTCTTTGATGGGAGAGCCTTATGTGGCTCAACTCAGCCCAGACCTCATTGACTTCTGTATTCTGAATTTTTCAGATAATATCATCTGGCATCCATACTACTTTGGCATGCCAAACAATATCTGTCTTATCTAGCTCAATCAATCAGTCTGTCTGTCATACTTTGCATTTATATAACGCCTTTATCCAACAAATGCAACATGCTTTATAAACTTTAATTAACTTAGGCATCTAGCATCCCAGCGAAGCAGGGAAATAGGATCTCTTTTTGTACAGAGGAGGAAACTGAGACAGAGAAATTAAGAGTGAAATTGGGAGTCATCTTGCCTAACTTTAGTTGACTAGAAGTTAAACTAATAAGCTTTGGAAAATCACCCTAGGATCTTTTAAATGTTAGAAGAAATAATTCATCAGGCATCTTTTAGGCACTTATTTTAGGATGAGAAGTTTTTGTTTGTGACCATGAAAGGAGTCTTGGATGATTGATTACTTTTGTCTTAACAATTTAAGCTAGGGAAAATGTTCCAACATGACTTGTCCTAAGTCAGAGAAGTCAAGATGTTCATGACTCAAATCAAACCAAGCTCCGAGAATATAATGTCCCATCTTTGCTTTTGGCAAACTGAGAAGGCAGAAGGATTAAAAGGAATTTATTTATTTATTTATTGTGTGGTTAAGGCCATGGCCCTTCTAACAGGGAAAATCTGAAAGACTTTATGTTTCACCTGTTAATAAAAATACAAATTCTCTTTCATTCTACTGGGAAAAAAAAATAATCTTTACAGGTGTTGAAAATCTTCTGAGAGAAAAAAAAAAAAAAAAGTACAAAATGGTTAATATCTATTTACTTGAAAATATCTTAGTACATTTTATTTTGGATTTTTTTTTTCTGCTTTTCTTAATAACAAAAAGATGTGCCTTTTCTCTTCATTCTTACAAAATTTTTATTTATTTCTATTTTTTTTTTTTTTTACCTCTACTTCCCATCTGTGGCCACAGAGTAGAAAAATTAAAATGAATAAGGAAAAGAGTAGGAAGATCCCAAGACATACAAAAAGAGTCATAAATGCAAGATGTCTTTTTAAGAGTGCTTTTGAAATTAAAATGCATATAATGTTCTTCATTGTTTTGTTTTCTGACCTTGCTTTAGCTCTCTTTTTCCTGCTTTGCTTTCTTGGGAGATATTTACCCTAAACAGATCTCACCTTCAAAATTGCCTCCAGATTTTCCATTCAGTGGTGCTTTGTTTGTCTGCTATATTTCTGGTCTGCTTTCTTTTTAGTTTAACCAAATTTCTCCCAGCCATTTCCTTACAGATTCCAGGACACAAATGGCATTGATACTGTATATCCAGTTCTGGAAGCCTTTAACAGCAGAGGCTCATCTTGGCAGCAAGGATCCTCTAAATTACTATGTTCTTTGTATAATAGGTTATCTTCTAAAGTCATTTTTCCTATGTGTGCATGGAGTACTATTCCAAAGTATTTTCAATACTAAAAAAAGTCAAATGAGCCCAACAAAGAATAGATTTTTTTTTTCCAAACATTAACTCAGGTAAGTTTATTTCCTTTTCTTTGTCAATTTGAGACAATTCAGTGAAATTATTTAGCTTTCTGAAACAGAAAGCCTCTATTGGTGATTCTCAAGAAAAGAAAAATGCACAGAGAATAATGGCAGAATGTGCAGTTGCAATATACAATGTAATATGTCCATACACTGCAGTCATTACAATTAAAAGAAAATGCATTTTTTTCTATTTTAAATAGTTGTTATTCATGAGTTGCTTATAATATATGGTACAAATAATTATGACTAACACATTGTATGATAAAGATGAAAATCCTTATGAATTTTTAATCTGAAAATAAAGAACATTAACAATCCTTAATTATATCATCAAATATTTAAAATTATCTTCCATGCTAAATTCTATTTGTATTTAATATATTTATTTTTTAGATATCTGTAACATTTTTATGACTGGGTACATAAAATATCATCAGCTGTTACAAGAGACATTTTGATTTAATATATTCAACGTCTTGATCAAAAATTCCATTTTGTTTATTTTTAAGATAAATCAACAACCTTTGTACACTATATTAAAATTTATATTTTCTCAATGTAGTTAGATACATAATTAATACTATTAGTACTACAAAAATTACATTGTGTTTGTCAGGCAAAAAAATTATGTAGGTCCAGATTTTCAGATCTTTTTTTAAGCAAAACACTTTTAGAGTATACATGTTCCTAATTCATGCAATATGATTCTGGTTTTGGTGCTCATACTGCTGTCATGTACCACTGCTGAGTCTTCTGTTAATACAGGCAGAAAACAGAGCTTAAATTTTGCCCTTGTAACATATTTCATCATCTAATTCCAAGATTACTACAAATTTAGTTTCAGGCCTGCTGAAACCAGGTTTATACTAGGGGTCTATTTTGGAATCACTGACATTCAACTGATTAGTAAGGGTCACAGTATTTCAGGAATTGTAAAGAAACTTTGCGGTAGGAAAAACTTCAAAAACAAATAGGAAAAAATGCAGCATCTTGTAGAGAGTTACAGCATGAGATTCCAAAAGAACATCCATCAGACACTGCAGATCATCTCCCAAAATTTTATAATCAGTCTTTAAGGAAAACAAAAGTCACTTTGAATCCTGTGCAAGTTGTACAAATATGAGTCATATTAAAATTGCAAGAAGTTTCAATACAATTAAAACTGTTCACAGAAGTAACATACAGCATATTCTTATTGACAAAGCATTGAGAAACTAACTAGAGTTTATATACTTTGGTTTAATGTCATCTTAAATAAATCAGAGATTTCAGAAGGGATTTTTCAGTCTTTTCTGCAAATTAGGTTCCTTTAAGGGCATCCAAAAATGTAGGTACACAAATCATGATATTCTGGGAAAGTGAAAAATCACACCTTACTTATTGTCAAGTTGGAATAATGAATCTTCTTCATGATCTTTTGTGTCAAAGACAAATCTAGCATTGGACAGATGACAGTGACTTGACTTGCCTGGGTACATCTAAAGACATCTCACAATCTTCTACAATGGCTTCTCTTATTTGTTGAAGATGCCAGAATAGACACCACCAGAATAGATAGCCATGGAAGCAATCTCCTTTTACTACCACTGAATTATACGATGTTGTGGTTATATTGTTCTCATCTCCATGAGCAAATGTTGCCATCTATTTAATGTTATTTTTTCATTAAAATTAAAATGTAACTTTGCAAGTATGGTAAAGCTATTCTGGGCGCAGTGCCTTCTTTGCTCTATTTATATGTTTCAAATGTATTTAATTTAAAATAACTTAATCTTTCTAACTATATTTAAGCTAAAAATAGAAAAGATGTAAATTTCCTGAAATTGGGCTGGCACCACGGTTTAGTGTGATAACAGCTTATCTCAGAGAACTGGGTCAGAACATAGCTTAAATTATACAAGTTTGATTGCTTTTTAGGAAGCTGCTTTGTTGATCTTGTTCTTGTGTCACGTAGGAGTCCCAGTCACAAATCAGGACGCTAAGGATGGGTGACTGAACCAGCAAAGAAAAGACAGTTTCCACCCCATAGTAGCTGTTTAAAATATGCTGAAGGAGAGCATTATCTGTTGCAGCTCAGCTCAGCAGTGTATCTGCCCCAGCACAACTTCCAAGTGGGTTAACAGGGGCAGCCTCCATTCAAAAGCAGGTACATTGTCTGACAGACTTGCATAAGAAATAGGAGCTATGTCTAATCAACACTGTGTCTAGTTTTAGGCAATGCTATTACTCTCTGACTTTCATGAGCATCCCTGATAATTTATTAATTAAAAAATGGAAAACATACGATTTGTGAAATTCAGAAAAAAGGAGTATATTAAAACATTGCTCTAGGCATGTTTTGCTGCATGTAAATCTGATTTGTTGACATCCTATATAACATAACCGAACCAATGTACTTCAGCCCAATATTTTGCTATCTTCTAGAATAATTAATTTCCAGGAATGTATGTGCATCCAAACAAGAAACAGAAAAGGATCAGAAGGAATGAACTTGTCTGAGCATATTCAGATAATATATACGAAAAAAAAAGTAACCTTATGCTTCCCTACAACCAAAAGTTCATCAAGATTAGTAACTTTGGCAGAGCGTAATTAACAGCCAGGGAAAATGTAACCTGGGGTGGGTTGGGGGACAAACAGATTAACATAAACTTATTTTTTCTTAATTATGCTTTGAATTATTCTCTCTTAGATCCTTCTTACCTACTGATGGGCAAACTGTAAGTAGTTTAACATTTACATTATATTCACATAAGTCTCAGGCATTCAACAGTGTATTCAAACACCAACATTCTTACTTAGGCAAAGCTGCAAACATTATATAAGCAAGTTCCATTTCCTGACATTTTTTGCCTGGTTGGACACTTTTTTTTTTTTTTTTTTTTTTTTCCTGCCTTTTCATGAGTCTTATTCTATCTGGGTTAGATTCCAATAAAAAAAAAAATCAAAAACAAAAAAAACAACTGACAAGTTCAAACAAGGTTGTTTGGATTGAACTTGGGGTAAATACTCACTAAACAGTTGAGATGGCTTAGGTTATCTAAGCTATTTGGCATTGTTATTTGGAGCTGATCTTGTGGCCTCTCTCACCTCTGGGTAGCTGACTACGCATGGCCACAAGCAGCTGCATGCATGGGGAAAGCAGAAATCCAGCATTTCATGGTTGAAGCTTTGGTGGGGTGGCTTGCCTGCCACCAATAAGCAGAGAAGGTTATAATGCTCTTCCACAATGGACCCAGAATCTGAACCAGCACGAGGTGGCTGCAACTGTGCTTTGGGAGCAATTTGCTGGAGTCATATGAGTCATGGTGGAGTGTTATCTGCTGGTTTCTACTTGTATTGAGTTCTATACCAAGTAGACACTTGGAGAAAGGTCTACAAGGAAGGAGCTCTCTTCTCCTTCCATTCTTCTTAGTTCTGCATCTCATAGTCATGCATCAGTGTAACTTTGCAATGCATCCTGGTTATACTTACGTCCACTTCAGCAGAGCAGTACCTCCAACTTCACAAGAAAAAGGGCAATATGTTTCAGACTCTCTCCCTCAGTTATATTACTATGTATATTTCACAAAATATTCATAGCTATCAAACTACTTTAAGATTCACATCCCACTCATTCCAGTTGTGGTGTACTGTAGCATTGCTTCTGCAGAACACAAATGTTACTGTGGAAGAGTGGAATGTTGCATGCTTTGTGATTTTCCCTAAGATCAATCCAAGCTGCCTCCTCTAAGAATCTCAGAAGTACTCAAAAGACAACAGGGATGAAAGCAAACTCAAAACTGAAGCTGATTCACACTCAGCAAGTTTGAATAGCTAATAAACACATGTGAAAAAAGGAAAAAAAGAGAAAAAGAAAAGACTGTCTGTAGACTAAGTTTTGGAAAGGAGAAAATGTAACTTCACTCTTTTTTTTTTTTTTTTTCCTTTTCATTTTTCATTTTTTCACTCAACAGTGAAGCAAGGTATGGCAATGATTTTGCAGCAGCAACTCCTCTGGTTATTTCTAGTTAATGTAGGCTACCTACCTGTATTTCCCTCTTATACCCTGCAGCTTAATAATCATTTACTGTTTAGAAAATGCTTTGATACTATGCCAATGGTTTTGTTTTATTAGATATTTTTAAGGGAAAGCTTAGCTTTTTTAAGAGGTTGTTTTTTTTTTGTTTTTTTTTTTTTTTTTGAATCAGTATTATATTTTTTAGAGAAAAAAAATGTCTCAAAATATTCTTAATAATTTATCTAGCAAAGGTAACCAAATGCATTACCTATCCAGTTAACCAAACAACTGTCCAGGAGCTGCAGCTTCCTATGAGAGCAATGGAAGCTGTCTTTGCTGTATCAACTTAATTAAATGTCGGCAGTGCTTTCAGGAAAGCAGGACCAGGAAGGCATCAGAGACCAGCAGAGAATTCTGGATTAAAAGCAGTCCTTGTACTTAATTAATGGAAACAAACAAACAAACAAACAATAATAAAAAAAAAAAAAAGCCTAGCCCTTAGCCTCTCGTTTCAATGGAGCAGTAGCTTCTTTAGTTCAGGGACCAAGCAAAATAAGGGACTAGTTAAACCAATATTGAAGATGTGTGAAAAGTGTACTAATCATATTTAAAACAAAGCAAAAGAAAACCATAGTTTAGAATACTGCCTAACGCTGTTAAACATCTCTGAATAAGATGACCAGGGTATCAGTTATTAACCCTCCACTGCTGAGGTGCTTTTGACCAAGGAAAATACACTATTTTTAAGATCACTTGCAAATTCCCCAGAGAGCCTGCAGGTGAAGATGGAAGAGAGAGACTCCCTGTTACAATTGCCAGAATTTTCCTTTTTACACATTTATCTCTGAGCCTAGAGGAAGAAGGAGCAGTTCAAACAAACTCTTCTCTGGCTACTTTATTTCAGCACATATGCAACCTAGATAAGATCATTATCTAACAGCTTGGAGTGAAGCTGAAGTTGTATGGTTGTTTCTAATAGGAAAAAATAGTTATAATTTAATGTAATCTATGTTTGTGAAGTAGCTGTGACATATTTCTCAGACTCTGAGCTGTAAGGTAGAAAAGACACTTTCAAGAAAATTGTTCAACAGGTAAAATGGCTGTTTTAAATTACACTTCTTGAGGAGTGGCTTAGTTTTAAAAGGAACTTTATAGTCCTGGAAAGTGTTTATTTCTAACAGAGAGTAATTAAACTGTTTGCTTAGGGAAGTTGTTCATTCTCTGTTTTTTAATCAAGGGTAGATAATTTTTCTTGAAGGCATGTTCTAGGTCAAATAGATGGTGTGGGCTTGGTTCAAGGAGATGCTGACAAGAATGAAAAAAGAATTTAAGGTTAACCTTTTTTATTCTTTTTAAAATTATTATTATTATTTCTTCCTTAAAATTTACAAATAGGTCAGGAGGCAATAACAGCTAAAGATGAAACCTTCAGCTAAGTGTCACAGGTGTGATTCAGGCTATTTTGTAGTCTAAAATCAGAAAATACCACTCCATCTGCATACAGAAAGTAAACTTGGATATGTTTATCACATCACTGTCATTAAGTCTGTTTTCCAAGGTCATACAATCCCAATTTCTGTATTATGCAAAGAATCCTCCTCTGTATTTGAGAATCCTCTCAAAGAATCCTTCTACTAGGGAGCAGAAAATGGATGAGACAGGAAGGCCTTCCTTATGGGTAAGTTTTTCCGTAAGAAAAAAAAAAAGGAAAAAAAATAAACGAGAAGCAACAGCAACACAAAAAAAAAAAAAAAAAGAGAGAGTGGGAAGGGGAAAGGGAAGGGGAAGAGGAAGGGGAAGGGAAAGGAAGGGAAGGGAAGGGAAGGGAAGGGAAGGGAAGGGAAGGGAAGGGAAGGGAAGGGAAGGGAAGGGAAGGGAAGGGAAGGGAAGGGAAGGGAAGGGAAGGGAAGGGAAGGGAAGGGAAGGGAAGGGAAGGGAAGGGAAGGGAAGGGAAGGGAAGGGAAGGGAAGGGAAGGGAAGGGAAGGGAAGGGAAGGGAAGGGAAGGGAAGGGAAGGGAAGGGAAGGGAAGGGAAGGGAAGGGAAGGGAAGGGAAGGGAGACTAGAAATTTGGGCAGAAGTAATATCTTCCATGTTCATGCCCTCTAAATCCAGGGAGTCTCAAAGCCTGACCTCATAACATATGTGTACGAGTATGCATGTTGTGGGAGATCACTTTAAACCCCTAATAAACTCAGGTCAATGACTTAAAGAAGGTTGTTTTTCTTCTCTCTTGTACATTTGTGCAGGGTATTTTGTCCCATAAAAATGAAAATATGACTTTCTAACATACAAACTAGCATATTATTAGTTGGGTATCCTCCGGACCAAGTTTGTTATTTTGGAGATAGTTGCTTGTTCCATAAGCATGACAACTGTAAGCTCTCCTGCTCAACCCTGCTGTTTATGTGATAAAACTCCATATTTTGGAGTCCTTTATCTGTGATTTTCCTTTCCTTCCAATGGCGAAGGGCTGCAAATACTTAGTGCCCCCTGCTGTCTTTTCGTCCCTTATATCAATTTTCTGCACTTTGTGACCTCAGGCTCTGCTTTGACCTTTTGCTCTTTTATGCAGGAACTTCTTTGCAGAAGGAGTTGTTCTGGAGTTGCTATGGGGGAGCAAGTCCAGTCACCTGTTGCCTGGGTAGACCTTCCTTCTTGGTGGCTGGCAGCTGTGGCTTGCCTCTAACCCCTTAGATATTTGTACATAAAAGTGATGGTGAAGGTCCATGGGAAGATACTTGGATACCTGATAGTTATTAATTGCTCCTCTGAGATGATGGGGAATCAGGGATACCATTTTAAACTTAAAAGAAAGAGAACATAATCTTCCCCCTCTCCCCTTTTCATTTACAATTTAAGAAGTTGCAGTAATCCAAAATACTGCAAGTGAGATCCAGATGATGTCTGGTGCAGGGTTTTTATTCCCTTGTACTGATTAGAGAACAACTTTGTGGAACATCTATTTAAAAGAGAAGCTCATATGAATATATAAGAAAATGCAGCACAATGCCAAGCCACACCTACCTCTCATATACTGTCAAATATTTTGGAGGGGACTCGGATCTTTCCTTGGAGAAACAATGCTCTTGTCTTTCCAAATAAATCACCTGCAGAGAAAAAAAAAAAAGAAAAAAAAAAAAAAAAAAAAAAGCACTTCTAAAACAAAGCAGCATAAGCCCTATATTAGACTGGCTAATTGCTACAGAAGTATTTTCCAGCAAGGTATATTGAGCAACCAACGGAAATATGAGGACTTAATAAGTAATGAGAAGAGAATTTATACAAAAACAGACATAACACGGCGAAGTTAATTCATCACAACTTTCTCATAAACCTTTGTTGGGCAGTTGGCCAGGCCCATCACATTATCTGTTTGACTCACTGAGTCACTCCAGCTAATAGAATTTTGCCCCATGTTTGTTGTTGCCATGGTAATGCAATATTATCAGGCATGTCATGTTCACAGATCAGTAGCAGCAGCACTGCTGCAGACACACAACAGCTTTCAGCCTTTGACCATAAACAGGAATTCACTCCACAGTCAGTCTGTCAAAAAGGAAGTCGGCTGTGGTGAAGAAGCACTAGTGCCAGTACTACTAGCCTTTTCCTTTTTCCTTTGTGAGTGCATTGCCATTATCATTAAAATAACCTTGAATCGTCATGAATTCATTCATTCACAAACATTGTCAAAGAAGGTGCAATAGTTCAAGAGAATCCAGAGGGTCAAAGAGAGGACTAGTTTTAAATCTGTGCCTATTGAACCTGGAAATGACATAGTCTGTTAGATATAATCTTATTCTTACCATAGCAAATCAAGCTGTGTTGACTGGCACCAATGTCCAAGTCAATTCAGCACCATGAAAGGTTACTAGGAGTAAAGAGGTCATATCCTTTGTGGTATTGCTTTGAGAAATAAACTTAGGCATGTGTGGGAATATTTTACAAAGAATAGCTTTTTCACCAAAAGTGAAAAACAAATCCTGTCAGGAATCTATAAAGACTGCAGGTATTTTCTGACATAGCCATATTTAGTATTTAAACCAAAGAAATAATTACTAAGCTTTTCCAATATTTTAAATGTTTAATTGAGTCATAAATATTCCACCAGATATTTTAATTGCTTTCCAAAGAAAACACTTAGATATCTTTTTGGAACTGCATTTTGAAATTGAGAACACACTTCATCTTGGGGTTTATAAGGATTTTCATTTTCTTTCCAAAATAGACATATCAAATAATAGTGCAGAATACATGAGAAGATCTTAGACCCTCTGAATTTGATTAGTTTGATAGATTACACAAGATTTACCCTAGCGTAACCCCTTTGACATCAGCTGAGTTGTTCTGATTTACCCTGCTGTGAAAGGGGATTAAGATTCTTGGATTTAAAATACAGGAGAGAATTTCTGCAAGGACGTACTGTTTCTTAAAGCCTCTGTTATATGGAAAGACCTGTTTAAACATTTGTTGTCACATATGCCCCAAAATGTTGTTGACAAGATATACTGGCATTGAGAGACCCTACACAAAGTTTAGGAATACATTTGAAAATTATTTTTGGTAATACGGGGCTGATTATGCTTTTCCTTCTGTGGGCTTTAGACTGGTATAACTCCATAGATTTTTTTAGCAGTCTCTTCTGAAATGCTGGGAGAAGTGGCTCCATTCTGAAACATGCTGATCCCCTTTATTGCAGCACTGATTCTAAGGTTTTGAGCTGAGACCTCCAAACCACTCACATTTACAGTGGTGTAAATGAAAACAGTATTTGGCCGCAAGTATTTAAAATTGAGTTTTGGGACCAGTCTTAGGCTATCCTTGACAAATACAGAGCACAAGTTCTGAGGTGTAAAGATTTTGCACAAAATCTCTTTTCTGCTGAGCAGAGTGTGTATTCTCAGTTTGTCTTGCCAGTGAAGTTATTCAACCAGTGTAGCTGAGTATACATACACAAGCTATGCATCTGCATGAATCTCCCTGCACTAACATCATGGAACGGAGTGTACAGACTGGATTTTCTTACAGCATGAAAAAGACTGTAGCTCCCATCTTCTCCAAAGAAATGCTGAAGTCTAATTTGGCTGTGCAGTCAGAAGTGCAGTGCTCCAGTAACAGAGCCCATTAATAGCCGTGCAATTAAAGCAGCCCTACTGTTGTGCTAGAGTTGAACCAGCTTCTGATAATCAGGAAAGAGAAAGAGTAGCATTGAACCTTTGCTCTCAACTCCTGTCATGAAGTGACAAGCACAGCTTGATGAAGTCCTGAAGATTTGAAGTAGTATGATCTTTTAATTGAAAACCATTTACATTAATGGCATTACTCTTGTTTTACTCCTGTGAAGTAAAGATCAGAATGAAGTGCAGGGGGCAGACAGCAAAGTTTTTCAGTAAGGAATGAACATGAGACTTTCAAAAGCACAAAACAGAACCAAGGCAGTGTACTAACCTCTGTGCATCTATATGTCTGTTTCTCAGACAGCTTGTAGTGTGTCTATATAAGAGAGAAGGAAAGGAACAGAGAAGGAACATACATCTATATCTGTATCTTGTCCACACCTAAAAGTGCAACCATTAGACTTATACTGGTTACAAACTAGTAAAGTGAAATTCACGTAGTTTCTCTGCGTGGACATCCTTAGCTGATGTCCAAAACAGCTATTGTCAGTCTGGCTTGTAAGGTCTCTGAATGTCTCACAAAGATTCCTTATTAAGTGGAAGAAAGTTTTAACCAGTGGAATGACATCCAATTATGTAACATAATTAAACAGGTACAATTTTAGTGTGTTTAGAAGGAATGAAATACACTGAGTCTACTCTAGTAGAAATCATGGAATAAACCATTTATTGTTTGGATCATTGCATCTCAGAGTAATGGCTGTTCTGTTTACACCAAGGGTCAGCAAATTTCTGCTATTCAGTGGCAATCTGAAAATGCATTATAGCTAATCATGTCAAACTGGCAAAGGAAAATAAATCACAAACATTTTACACTTTTTTAACATGTTACTTTTTTTAAAGACAATTTGTGATCTACAGATTATTCCTATCTATGTTTGCTATTTTCCCTCTATCAATCACAATGAAATATAAATTTTCCTGGAACTTAACACTACTGCAAACACCTTCAATTTTATTTCTTACATTTGCATATAGCTTTGTATTATTAGTCCAATTTCCTTTATGTAACTGAGGAGAAATAATAATTCTTTCCTTTGACTCAGACAGAAAATATTCCTTCTAAAAAAATAATATATATATATATTATAGAAGTTTAATTTCAGTACCAAGGCATATCTATTCCAAAAGAAAATTCTTATTTGTTAAACCTTATGAATAATTACCTAGTGAAAAAAATATATGCCATATTCAATGTACAACAGAATTCGCAATTATGTCATTCAGGTGGCATGATGTATTATAAAAAGTAGGTGTTGTAAAACACCCTTTAAAAAAAATGAATATTTTTGGGGTTGCAGCTAAGATCAGTACTAATATTTTGCATAAGTTCCTGGACACATTTAAATATGAGAAAACTTCTAGAATAGAAATTTAAAAAAAAAAAAAAACTCATTTATTTATAGGCTTTTTTCATGTCACTTTATGTTTTAAATGTTAAGTACTGATGATGGTAATGTCATCACTTAATCAGCAACTTAAATTTAAAAAGCAAGAGAAAACCACTGAAAACACTCTTAAGGAAATCCAGGAAACTTCAGATGTAATTACCTCACAAGAGAAAACAATGCGTAAAGATTTCTGGTTAAATATAAAAGTTCACTTCTTATGTTTTCCTAAGTTAAATTACAAAACAATTTTCCAATGAACTGTGACTTGAATCATTTTCCCATATCTCTCGTGTCAGAGGTCATTAAGAAAATATTCTGAAAGGAATAAGAAGAGGAATCTGAGGTTAGCCTCACGCTTCCTTTCTAGAGGTCTGATTCTGATTGAGCTGAGAAATTCAGATGAACAAAGTTACAGATTAGACTCTGGTATGACAGTGAATGATTAGTTGTGATCTAATCTACAAAGATCTGAAGGAACTACAAGGATCTTGACTTAAATCAGGTTAATTATTATACAAAGTGAAATCATAGTCTCATTGAAATCTATGGCAAAGGTCTCACTGACATCAGTGCACCTGCAGTGTTTATCCATGCTTTTTAACCATGATGATGTTTCCTCCACCATCATACATGTAGAATTCCTTGTTTTTCTAGGTTTGGAGTTCTTACACTGTGAATAAACACAGAGAACAACCATGAAATGGCTGAGGACTAAAAAATAAGGGAAAGAATGTGTGTAAAAGAGTTAGAAGTAAAGGATATTGGCAAAAAGAACACAGAATTCAAAATCTTTGTAGAAAAGAAGCAGAAGAAGGTAATAAAGAAAATAAAAGGGACAGTGGCAATGAAAATAGTAGAGAGAAGATTGTGTCCTGGAAGAAGGAGGAGATTGTAAATGAGCCTTGAAAGCAGGCAAAATTGGAGGAATAGGAGGTAGTTGAGCATTCAGTTCTCATGCTGTGTGTAGGCTGAGCATTTAAAAATCCAAACACTTTAGCAGGTAAAGCACAACGATAGTAAAGTTTATGTTCAATTGTTCTGAGCTGCTTTTTAACATTCACAGTAGCACATCTAAACAAATCATCTCACTTTTAATGGAAATCACTGCGATGTCGATCTGTGCTTTGTTTCAAATGTTCTTGTTAGTTCCTCAATCAATGTACAAGGCAACATTTTCAAGTGCATTAAAATGAGGCTATTTACCACTGTTATGATAATGATGGTTCTGTAATGCCTAACAAATATTTATCCAGTTTGTCTAAATTGGTCAACACAGAGACATTTCTAAAACCATTCATAGCAATTTTAATAATGGGTGCTGTAGAGCCCCATATTGTATGTTAACTTCTTCAGATTTTTTTTTTTCTCCATGTAAAAACTAGGACCAAACTATTCCCCACATGGAACTGGGGTATGTTGTTCAGTATGCTTACTAACATGTATTGTCATTGAACATGTTGTTCCTGTTACATATATGAATTTTACAAGGAGACACACCTGATTCTATAAAAAGCATGAAATCTAAGTTTCACAAAGCATGTGCCACTTAATTTTAGCAGCACCAAAAAGTTCATGCTGATCATCTGAAGAGTTAGCTTTAACTGTTTATTGACATTGAATTGAAAATGAGAGATATTAAGTGAATATTGGCCCTGAGATACTACAATTGCAAATATACCTATAGATGTCCACCTTATAAAACTAGACAACTTCCTCTCCTAGTACTGCTGTTGTCTTTGAACCTATGCATTTTGTACATAGTTTACCTTCTCTTGAAAAGTATTTTGGGGAAATGAATGAAGGAATGAACCATTCCATCAGATTTTCTCTTTTCCTCAGTCATTCTAGTTTTGTAATATCCTACTTTCCAATGTCTACATCATGCAGTCTTTTAGAAAAAGAAACAAAATAGTATTTACATTGTCATCAAGTATTATATCAGTTAAGTCAACATAATTATGGTTCTGACATGATGAACTGCCAGAGAGAAGCAGTCTACTTATTTACTACTAAATTTGTTGATCCAATGAATGCTAAAGCTGCTCATTAATTGCTCAGCATAATGTTTGTTATGCACTCTGGAATATATCTGCAGGGAGGGAAAGAGGGTGAAAGAGAGGAAAGATGACAAAGTTCAATATAACTGCTTCTCCAAAATAATATAATCCTAAAGAATTGTTTTAATTTAATTTGAAGAATTACCAAATATATTGGTAAATAGCTATATGTGAAAGTTTTGGTTCTTTACACAATTTTCCTTTTAATGTAGTTTGGTCCACTCTACATAAATGATTCTTCATAATTTTATCTGAATTCAAATTTTTTATTTCTCCCCAATTTATTTGAATTCACTTTTTTTTTTTCTTCTCCCCAAGAAATATTTTTGGTTCCTCTACCAAAAATATTTCTAAATTTCCTAGCACCTCTTCTGTAGTCTTATTTGAAAAAGGCCACCATTTTCTTTTCCAAAGTGAAACCATTTTTCTTTCCAAATATCATTCTCTGAGAAAAACAAACAAAAACTACTTCATCATCCTAGTCATCTTGTTTTTCATTTGACACTACCAGTTTCATCTCATTCTGGATCTATCTTGTGATGGGAAGGCATCAGTGATTGCAATAACACTCTGAATCAGGAAGGTTGATATGTTGTGCTAGCCTGATTGAAGTTTGGTTTAAAGAGATACTGGTACTAAATGTCGTCCTTGATTCAGATTTCATCTGCTGATTTCCAGGACAGTTACCTGGCCTCAGCTGAGGGCTCTCCTATAACCTACACTTTCCTTAGATACCCCTGGGCTGTTTTCAGAGGCCACTGTTTAGATTAGGAAAGGAAACAGCACTGTATTCTGATGTATGCAGACATTTAGGCTTGACATAAGGAGGGGGTTCTTCACAGAGAGGGTGGTTGCACACTGGAACAGGCTCCCCAGGGAAGTGGTCACTGCACCGAGCCTGTCGGAATTTAAGAAGAGATTGGACTGTGCACTTAGTCACATGGTCTGAACTTTTGGGTAGACCTGTGTGGTGTCAAGAGTTGGACTTGATGATCCTTAAGGGTCCCTTCCAACTCAGGATATTCTATGATTCTATGATTCTGCAGTACCGTTTCACCAATTCATCTTGCTATACATAGGTGCCAGTTTCTCATGCTCCATCTAATCTGAATCACTGCTTTCAGGCAGAACTATTACCACTGAGTCAAGTCTAAATCATCAACAGTTTACTTTATGTTGGTACTCTGGCCAAGGAATAGGAACCATACATTCATTTCCTAATCCTTAGTTAGATGGTTTCCTTACCAAAAAGGCATTTAAAAGGCATTAAAAAGAATACTTACAAACCAAGTTTTTTTGTTGTTTGTTTGTTTGTTTGTTGTTTTTTTTTTTTCCTTCATAAATGTTCTGACCTTTCTTTATTTTGTAAAATATCCCTGAGTGTAGCTTACTGTACATTGATTTTAATAAGCATTCTCTACAGACCGATATGTATAATCTTGGAAATTGTATAATACAATTTTCCTCCACTGAAATACTATAGAAAATTGCACATTTTATACTGACATGTGCCACATCAATAATACAGTTTTTATATCTTATTTGTAGCTATTGATCTCAACAGCATAATGAAAAATTGATTGCAATGAAGTGCACTACTTCTTAAGTGTAAATTTCAATGTCAAATTATTTTTATCTATGCTTCCCAATTATAGATGAAGCTTATACATTTATATATGTTTGCTTTTACAAAACTCTGGATCAGTAAATTAGATATGACAAGAATCTACTTGGTCAATAGAAACCTTGTTGCTCTCACTAAAATATGATTCCAAAATTAAATACACTAGTTCTCTTTCTTCATTACATAAAGAATTAAAGTCTCTGTATGTGGTATCACCTTCCTAGTCAATTTAACAATTTGAAATAGGGTCCTAAATCTTAAGGGGATATGGGCACACAAAGTGTTTTATTGTGCGGGAAACCACTGAAATTCATGCACTCATTCTGGAACCTACATGGCAAAGTAAACAAGGAGCAGCATATTCTTTTGTTATCTCTTGAGACCTTATTATTTTTGGGGGAAAACATTTGTGTTAAGGGAAAACCTTATGTTATTAGAACTGACAAAAATGAGAATGGCTTCCTTACTTAGCAAAGGGTAGGCATTAGTTTCTACTTTTTGCATTGTAAAGGTAGAGTAACTTTATTTCTGCACCTTCTCTGTATCCTATTGGGAAGTTCAGACTGGGAAATTCAGACTACTTTTCTTCTAGGTCACAAGCAGAGGTTATCTCCAAAGAAAGCTCCTTTACTCCTGCTTCCTGGGGACTGGGACACTTAATGCAGAGTTGCTCCTGCCTGTGGAAGTTCTCAGAAAAACAGCAAAAATATTGCTGATTTAATTAGATATGCTATGCATTTCATAATCAACAAAAGGTTTAGGTGCCTAGGCTAAGTTAATCTGCTAGATTTCTTCCAGTCAGTGAATAGAGATGGGAACCTCTGAAATAGCATGATTCATCCCGTTCTAAAAGGATGAGAATGAATCACCTTTCAAAAATGTCTGTCAATTTTCATTGATGATAGAAAAAAGTGAATGTGATTAGTTCAAACTAGAGCCCTTATTTCAGTTCCTAGGATTAGAGAAGAGGAATCTCACCATATGGGCTCATATAACTGTGACCAAATGCTTGACTGTAATGTTGTCATAGTCTTGTTCAACCACTACCACATACCTCATATAACCACATACAAGTTCAGTTGTTCCACTGTCATGAAGGTAAATTTAGAAATAACTGTGAACCTACAGGCACAAAAAGGAAATGAGTTTTTCTTCCTTCTTTTTGGATACCACTGAACACTGTCCAAATCTTTCACTTTCTCAGTATGGAAACAAATATTTCTCCCCAGGCTGGTTGCTGCCATAATGTTGACTGGGCAAGGAAAAGGGGAAAGACGTCTATGTCAGATGACCTGTAGTTATCATGCCTTTTCAACACTGCTAATGAAAGGGACTTCCCCAGTACTTGATGATAATCTCAGTCAAAATCTAGAGTTCAGGATTTTTATTTTTTTTTTGGGGGCGGGGGTGAGTGTGTGGGTGTGTTTCTTAAAGAACATCTGTCTGCTTCCATGTCTGTTTGTCTTAAACAGGAGTAATAGCTTTTGCCTTCCTTAGAATGGGTGAGTTGGTTGCATCAGATGTAACTGGTTGCTGAAGTGGGAGGAATTAAAAACAGTTACACACAATGTGGCACAAAAAAGCCTATTCTCCCATGGATTTGTGCCTCTTGCTTCTTGAGACAACATTTTCTTAACACCTAAGGCACAAACAATATCCCTTCTACAATTTTTTTTTTTTTATTTTCTTAAAGGTTGAGCTCATGGTGAAATGTGTTCTTTAGTGGGGGCATTAATAACATCTTCTGCTCAGCTGCCTATTTTCATGACATTTGTTAACCTTATCCATCTCTCAAAGCTGTTTGATATTAATTATGGGCTCAAAACTGATTGTAAATCAGGTTGAAAATGACATGAGCATGGTGACCATTGTAGGAAAGGACTGCATAGCATCTAGTATGAAATGAGAAACATTTCCCCTGTTCACTGCACAAGCCAAATTTTGTTACAAGTTAGTACTTATGAAATGACTGTGCTTTTGTACTCCAGGTAGGTATTCAATTTGACCCTGTTCTTAAGTGGGGAGTTGCATAGATTAGGATATACTGACAAAAAAAAAATAAAATCAAGCACCATTTCAATAAAGTCTGGCTTTTATTGCTTCCATGCATTTGTTTGAATAGAGTTTTACAACTTTGCAATTCATTTCCAGATATCCTGAAGCAAATGTCCTGTGAATTTGCATATTTCAGGACTGATTTTTAAATGTAGCCTACATAAGAACTTAGAAGATATGCAAGTCTTTAAAGAGAAGATGATAATCTTACCAATTAGATAATTATTGTTATTATAAAATCTTGTGTTTCCTACTTTAATACAAGGGCCTGAATAAGCAATGTGCACCTGAAAATCTTTTCCACAAGAAATTAGTCTGAGTTGTATTGCCATCAACAAATACATAAGCCAACAGTGAAAACTAGAAATAAGCCACAACAATCATATTATAAAAGCGAAGATAATTTTCTCATGACTCTTTGAAACCCTACTGTATCATAAGTCCAAGGTGAACAGTGTTTCTATTACTCTAATTAACTTGGTGATGTTTCAAAGCAAGGAGCATGTCAACATAGCTGTATGAAGGATGTGCATACATGAGCAGCATACATGTGCAGGAGAGATATAAATTAAAAACAGATACATTGAGGTGGAAAAAAGTTCCAGAAAGAGGCCAAGGAAAATCTGCTAGTCTTAACTGTGGAGGTGTTATTTGTAAAACTGCACTACTGACAGACAGGGGTCCAGAAAGTGATTAAAGTAAAATAAAAGCAAACCAACAACCACTGAAATAACTGTGGAAATAATAGAGGTGATAAAATCATGTTTGTGAAAAGGATGGAAGGACATCCATTTAAATGGATGTTCCTCAATTAAAGAAAGTTAAAAAAATAAATAAATAATTACTTTTAATGCTTTATTATTTATTATTATTTAATGTGGTTTATTTTCAGGCTGAGCATCTTGAGAGAGCTGGATTCAAAGTCCTACATCACTTGGCCAGCTGAGAACATCAATCAAAGCTCAGCAGCAAGACTGACAACTGCAACACAGATCCTCTGAGAAGGCTGTTGTCAAAGTAAGGGAGGACATGTCCAAGAGCTGGTAAATTTGTGGTAAACACTGTTAAACTCAAGACAGAAAAGAGAACTAATTTATGTTTCTGAGCATAATTTCTTCCTTTAACTAGCCTAACCTTTTACTTAGGCAACATTCCTTAGATGTTATGACACAAACACTCATCAAGTCTCCTCAAACTTTCCATTGTATGACAAAATTTAGTGACATACAATGAGCTGCTAGAAGGGGTGTGAATATGTTGCCTTACACATCATCAGATTAGGTGGAATTTGAGTTCAGTTCCTAATGAACACAGAAAAAAAAAAAGACAGTTACTGTGACTATCTCACCTACCAAAAAATACTTTGATCAGGTGTACCTTATCAGACTCTAGAGAATACTATCCCCTGGTCCTTTATCCTTAATGAAAAAAGGTGTAATCTAATTCCTACTAAGCAAAGCACAGGTGTGTTGGTGTTCTTTTTCCATGGATAACTGGGAATAGGACTGAGAAGTCTACAGATTATTTATTTATTTATTTTTGTAGCCAACAAGAAATGTAATGAGAATACTCTTAGTGTCTAACAAAGCAAAGAAAGGGAATGAAAAACATGTTTGTTTGTTTGCTTTTTTGGGGGGGCACTGCAGTTTGGTTCAAACCACCTTTCAAGATGGGCATTTAACTTGGTGGCTTTTTCTTCACTTTTGTGAGTCTTTTTTAGTCTGTAAACAATAAACATAAATATATTGTTATAAATTTATAACAATAAAGAAGTCAGTTAGAGAAAGCACACCTGTTAGCAGCTGAGTCTGCTAGATTCTTATTTTGCATTTCTAGGCAGACTTTATGTTGTTCATATATTGTTATATTGCAACATTTTATGCAGATAGCCACAGGCCCTGCCTGAAATATTTTGGGAGTATAATCACAGTTTAGGAGCAGCTAATCTATTCAGGAATCACTATAGCTGGAAGCAAGGCAGTGGCCATGTAGGAAGACAAGCAAGTTATTTGGCTCAAACCAATGAAATTAAGTGATCCCTGCCCATGGCAGGGGGATTGGAATTAGATGAGTTTTTAAGTCCCTTCCAACCCAAACCATTCTATGCTTCTATGATTCCATCAAGGGTTAACATTAGTTGCTGTAAAATTTGTCTCCAACAAATGTCAGCAACTTATTTGGGTAAGTGAGAGAAGAAGTTAAGAATCAGTTTGTTAACTGCAATTCCCCTAAAGAAAATCTAGAGGGATGCCACTGACATGAGGTGTTGTTATATCCATGTAAAATTTATCTACGCAACTTCATCTGTATAAAATACAAATGTCTACTCTGGCTATTTATCCTAGATTCTTCCAGTCAGTGAAGAGAGGCCAGTACCTTGAAGAATCAACTCCATCTAGATGTTTTAATATGGGATGGATTGCCCTCTGGAGGGATTATCCTATTGGTCACAAAGGGCTTTTTAATAGTTATTTGAGACCAGATACCTCATTATGCCTGTGCTCAGAGATGTTTTACTCAAGCTGTAATACAGGGTGTTAATAGACATGATTCAGGATATTAATTAATTGCTACATGACATTTCTAGGTTGTTGAATGAAAGTAAAATTATATTTTCCAGTGGTCTTACCTTCAACATTCACTGATGTGATCTACACAACATGCACAAAGTTTTGCTATACTGTTTCAATTTCTACAGTACCAAGGAAACCTTTTTGTCTGTTACAATTAGTTTGGCATCGCTGTTTCCCACTGACTTATTCAGCATCATTCAGCAACTCTTTTCCAGGTTGTCTTTCCATATCAGCATAAGAAAGAGGATAAGGGAAATGTAGCATATTTTCAAATTTAGGTTGCAGATATATGACTTGGTGGAAATGATTTCCATCCTTTCTTGCTCTAATATGCCTCTTAGTACTGTGTTGATTTGCAGAGATATGTGCAACTGCAGAAGGAAGCATTCAATAGTTTATACTTTACAGGTGAACTTCAGATCAAATGGCCTTAATGTAACTTAAGGAAATAAAAAATCACATAGTTTCATTCTATCCTCTATCATAAATTAGTAAAATAGAGCAAAAATAAGTCACAAGGCTTCACATCATAATTCATATTTTACAGAATATTTAGCCAAAGTTTCTAGTTTTACTTGTAGTTTCAGGTCTCTCATCACTTTAGTATTAATTATCTTATTGTCACATATTTTGATATAAGTAAAAGAAAACATGCATTTTATTCACCTGGAAAATATGATCTAGTACTTAGTGGAACAACACCTGGTAGTCTCTGAAACCTTCTGCAACTCAAACCTTTTTTTTTTTTCCTCCCAACGGGAATTCTCTTTAGCACCATTTTGTTTAGTTTCAAGTTTCATCAAAGTAGTATTTATTTGTACAAAACTATACACCAGATGTCTGCAACCATGAAGCCTATAAACTATTTTGTTGCCAATGTGACCCTAGTGGTTTCAACAATTACAAACTGAAAGCAGGTCTGTTTACACAAGGCTTTAATGTTAAACTATATGCAAACATAACTATGTGGACTCCCAGTTAGACAGACACATCCAGTTTCACAAATATTCCAGCAAATGAAATCTTAGAATTCGTAAGCTACTAAGTATAGCACAAAGAACATGAAAATCACGATGCAGTAGTACTTACCACTTATATATATAGCACTTTACATCTTCAAAGTACTGTGCTAACAATATCTAATTAATCCTCCTCAGCTAATTAATCCTTTCCAGATCAGGAAGTTGAGACACATTAATTACAATTATTATTTATGTACTTATATAGCACCATAGGTGTGCATGCCTCTTTACAGACTTATAGACCAGTCCCTTATTAAGCAGCTAAACTTTGTCTTTAATACTAAAGGTTCTTAACATGTAACATTTGGAGGGAATACTTTCCTTGAAAAAGTTTACAATCATGCATTGTATTCTGTCATCAGAATTGTCCATAAGAAAACATTAAGAGCAAGATGGTCATAAGGAGCTATACTGCTTATCTGTGTGTTTAGAATGTGTGTGTGTATAGCTATACACTTGTTTAGAAAAAACATAGGTTATTGTGTTGAATTGTTGAATATTGTACTTGAATTGATTTTCAAGTAGGTTTATAATATGTTCACACCTCTGAACACATGAATTATCAACAATAGTATCTATGATGGTAATATACTTTCTTGTTATGTGTCTCAAAATTATGGAGAATGAAGAAGATCCTGAAATGAAGAATGGTTTCATTCTGTGGGCAAAAGATCTAAATGTCTATATCTGCAACTATTTTCTGAAAGATAAGCCCATTTTTCTCAGAGTTTGGGTTACTGGAGGTCTAAGTTCTATTTATTGTGCATAATTTCCCAATGCAGCATAAAGTAAAATTTAAAAATGAGATTATTACTTAATCGTTACTTTAAAAATTATTTAATTACTTACACCAGTGCTTAAGTAGAAGGAAGTCAAAAATTAATGATCCCTTGCTTCCCAGCCCATTGCATTTTCTCTTAGATGAAGGAATATTACAGGGAAAACAGATAATATTTTAATGGTGATCAGATGCCTGTTCGGTTTCTATCCTATCCAGACAGTCCTTGGTAGTTCAGCAAGAAAATAAGCATATTTTTTTCCCCCAGGAATAAGCTCTAGTAACTTACTACTTCTCCTCGCGTCCCCTCCTCCCTTTTTAAAATCAACTTATTTATTTATTTTTTTCAACAAAAATAATTGTTAGTAACATGTATCTGGTTCAAATCTGAGCAGATTACTCCTCACACAGCAAAAAGATGTTCTAATAAGTCTAGGACAAACTCTCTCAAAATATAATGGATGGTCTAGAAATATCTTCAGTTACAGTCAGAAAAATACATATAAAGGAAAGTACTATTCAGTTTGAATATATGTGCATATATCACATCTTATAATATTAGATGTATTTTAATCTCAGACTTCAGTTCTGCATTTGATGTTCTTCTGTTAAATTCTTCATTTCAAGTGGATGGAATAAATCTTGTGTCTTCTTCTACAATTTCCTAGGTTGAAGGGTTTAGAAAGTATATGGCTTAGTCTTAAGAGAATAAGTTGTAGCACAAAATGTTTTGAATTCTTTTCTTTTTATTTTTGTTTGTGTATTGTATATTCACTATTCTAAATTATTCACTGAAATTCTTGGTCTGAAAACAATTCAGACACAGTTTGTTATAAGTATTAATAAATGAGATTCAACTTGTGAACCAGTTTACTTAATTGAGACTTGGTATGCTGCTTCTACATTATAGTTCAGGACCATAAGTGAAGAACACATTTTCTTTTCTCTCTCCTTCTCTCTCTCTCTCTCTCTCTCTCTCTCACTCTCTCAGAAGAAATTTTAAAAGTTATTTAGGTAGGCAGAATGCAATTTCCTGAATTGGCATTTGGCCAGTATATGTGGTTTGACCTCCTTCTAATGGAGATGTGTTTATTTAAAGTAGCAGGGCACAGTCAAAGACCAACTGTATTTTCAGAGAAGGAGGTGAGGAAGTGAAAACAAGGAGCACCAATAAAGAATTCTAATCAGGAATGAAACACCTAAAAGTGTATTGAAACAGTGTTCTGCAGTGCTTCGATTAATTCAAGGCTGTTTTAACTTGTGCAACTGCTACTTACAAGACAAATAACATGAGCTGACGCCAACCAGTCTGATGTTTTCATTAGGATAAGCCATTATTATAAAGAGCTTCAGATGTATTGAGCGACAGTGAACTTTCTGCTTTCAGACATGGTCGTACAGTACTTAGTCTTGCCATGGGTCCAAGAACCCAGGTTTAAACTTTGCCTTGCTTTTGTTCAGTAGATCTTCCACTGAGTTACAGGTGGGTACCATCTTATTGAGGTTCGGTCTAAATGTTGCTGCCTACTTTTTAGTGCATGTCAATGGCTAATTGAATGGGAATGCTTTAAATAGCATAGATAATTGGCAAACTAAAATTAGACTGAACTTGACTTCTTCTCCAGGTTTCTAAAGCATCTACATTAGGATAAAGTTCCTACCACTTTAAACCCTAATGTTTCAGCAACCTCAGTTGAAATTTACCATTTTCTGGCTTATCATGGACTTAACTAACAAATCAGCAACACTTTTACCTTCATAAATTCCAGTAGCTGAATATACAAATGAGTTTCACCATCAGGAATAAAAGTCCTTACTATTTCCTTAAGATGGTCATAGAACAGTGAAGAAATAAGAGAAAGCATTGCTTTAGTCAGTGACTAACCAGGTATTTATCATGAAATTAGGATGGTGAGTCTAATGAAATGTGGAAATGGAAGAAATGTAAGGAGCATGTCTGGAATCTGTATGGGGGTCTGGATGACAAAACTGTGTAAAAATTATTATTGCCAGTCTTACTGAAATTAAGGTCAATGGCTGAAGGATGGGTGCAGTAAATGGGGAGAGGGAGAGAACGGGTGAACATTTTAGAATTATAAGGAAAAGTCATTACTGATTTGTATAATTAAAGGTGTCATTGGGAACCACAGAAGAAGGAAGTAGTCCCTAGCCATATGTTCACAATGATGTAAGACTGATGGAATTAAAAGAAAAAGGCATATATATAAGACAGGTCAGCTTTGACTTGGTCTTGAGATGGAAGCAGTGTTATGCTCCAAGATCAAATGCATGCACCTCTCTTGCCTCAAGTGAACTGTCTGAATAGAGGTAATTAATTAATTTCAGGGAAAGAGTTATAGCAATGTAAATGCTGAAACAATGAGGTAAAATGAGTTTCTGATGATATGTTTATTTTCAGTTTTCAGTCATTTTCTATATATAAAAGTATAGATATATACAGGTACCAAAACCTTCTGAAGATGTCAAGTGGAAGTCAGGTTTTAAGTTGTTCTTTCCTTCTTCCCTTCCTCATGTCCTCTCACACCTTCCATTCCTCATACTTTCTACTTTCCTCTCTTTTCCTCTCTTTTTCTCTCTTTTCCTCTTTTCCTTTCACTATAGTCTCATAATGCAGAGGTTTTTGAACAGCACGGCAACATATCATCAAAAGCATCAGGCTCGGAGAAGGTTCTCAGGTCATTCTCCCAGCCTGCCCAGTGAAACCAACTAGTTCCTGTGCATTACTTCCTGACAGTAGCTGATTCTTTGTTGATAAAGAAGGGTCAAAATATATAATCAGATTTGTGCTATTCTTTCCCATGATCAAAAGGAGGAGGTTCCCTCTTCCCTCATTTGAAATCTTTGCTGAAGTACACAGTCAGCAAACCTCTCTGCTAAGTGCCTTTGCAATTGTTATAGGTTTGCAGATTTTTTTCTTCCCCTCCTCTCTTCTCCTCTGCTACAACAGATAAAAACTGAAACTGCTGGTTCCTATCAAAGTGCACCCAGGAACTAAGCTAAAAGGAAGAATCTCTCTCTGCATAATTCCAGCATTGATGAATTAAGGCCTAAAATGCCTTTTTGTATTTCAAACAACATTCATAGTCCATGCTTAAAATCGAGATTAGCTCCATCAAGAAGCAGTAAATTCAGCAATAAGATTTAATCTCTGTGGCACTCAAAAGACAAGATTCAATTATATTCTGTGATCTTAATTGAATTACCCCCCCCTCCAAAAGTAATGACATTATTTTATATTTTCCCCAAGCCCAGCTTACTCAGATTGAAAAGAATTAAATAAAGCATGGTTTGAGAAAAAAAATGTTTGTTTTTACTGCCTAATAATTCACAGCTTTGAGGAGAACTAATATCCTTCTAATAGTAAAAGACTAATATCTATTTCTGGAAGTGCTTTTTTTTTTTTTTTTTTTTTTTTTTGACCCATCTGGTTTGTCAGAAAAGTCTCCTACCTCTGATATTTATACAATATCATGCAAATGTCAAAATCTGAATGTCATCTTCAAAGACCCTTTTATGTCAGGCAACCCCTTTATAGGGAAAAAATAAACAATTTTATGTATGCATGCTTGATGCCAGTCCAATTAATAAAAGCCTTTTTTGCTATGCTTGGCTACAAGCAAGTTTCTCTTTTGAAAATGAACAGAGGGAGAATGAGATAAAAGGTCTGTATTGTTTCCTTGCAAATTTTACAGTTTCATTTTTAATTTGTGTTTGGATGTGAGGATCTTGGTGCAGATGGTGTGATAGTCCACAGTATGTTCTGAGAACCTGAAATGATAACAAAGATATGCAAATTGAGAGGGTGCTTTGGATGAAAGCCAGGATATCCAATTTCACAATAGCTGAAAACAAATTGATGTGCCCAGCAAACTACTCAGAGTAGCACTAGGAAATGTAACAGTGCCAAAACAAATTATATTAATGACCTGAGCAGTTTGTTGAATTCTATTGGCTAGCTTAATGTTGGTTACATTTGTCTGTGTTGGCACTTCATTTACTGCACAAAACAAGTTTTGTTCATAAAAAAAAAAAAAAAAAAAAAATCAGTCTTGGTGATTGTAAAAGTTATACAATAATTATTTTTACATCTGCATACAAGAATTATTTTTACATCATAGAAATGTCAAGCATATTTCATGTGAAACAAACTGATAAAGTAGATACTCCTGAAATTCAGAAATCAGAGTCAATCAAAAGAAATCAAAATTATTTCTACAAGGAAACAGAAACATCAGTGGCACTAGCTCAGCATTACATTTAATACTAATAAAAAAATGAACAAAGTTCTGTTATTAAATACAGAAACCTAGTAAGAAATGTTTCCAAAGAAAATATTTGGGTGTAAAATCACTGTCTAGAATAATTCTGACACATTAATGTTATTCACATTTTTGCCAGTGTTAAAAAGAGAGCCTGAGCTGTTGGTTGTCATTACTGTCTTCCCCTCCTCCTTCCCTTAACTGAAGAATTCTCATCTTCAAGTGAATCACTTTAAACAGACTTTAAAAAAATGTTTCTTGCTTAAACTATGTTTAAATGGATGAGAAAAAAAAGTCTGCCAAGAATACTTGTAGTTTGACTATCCTTTAACAGTTCATATATTTTACATGAATAGCTTCTTTCTGTTTAGAATGAGAAAATCAAAGGCACTTTCAGTTTTCATAAAATCATAGTAGCAATGCAGTGAATTGAATGCACCTTTCACATATTTCAACAGTCCATACTGAAAAACATACTTTGAATTATGCAGATCCATAATTCGAGTCTTGCTAAAGCCTGGTTTTGGATCTGATTCTAAACACATGAAAAACTTTTATTTACTAATAATATACATAAATTGGGCCTAGCAGAGGAAAAAATAAACTAAGATTTGATCTTGCTAAGATTTGATCTTACAGTCAATAAGCTACCTCCACAGCTGGCATAAGAATAACAGAGTTTCAATGGAGAGATACCAGTCTACTTCACTTAGACATTTGTGAACTGCATATTTTATTTTAATTTCTAGCAACATCACTAATCTTTTGTTCATCTAAAAAACTCTGAGGCCATTTTATAAAATACTAAATCAAAGTAAAAATAGCAGCAGCTGCACCAATTCGCCCCCCTTCCCCTTCGCATTGTGTACAAGTATAACTTAAAGGTGTTATAAATTGTTACCATCTATTAAAATGAGAAGCAGTTTCTTATTGCTTGCAACTTTATTTTAATGTCACAAGAACAAAAACAAATACTGGCAGGGAATTCATCAAATGTTCAGTACCAAGACAATGTGTCTCAACTCTTAAATGTCACCTATTATATATACACATGTCCTAATGCCACAAAACTGTTCTTGTGAAAAACACTTACATCCGTAGTTTGTACCTTTGTTGTTTTTACCCTTACCTGCTACTAAAAGGTAGGTAGTTTGAGTCCAAAAATGTCAGTTATTGTCATTTCCTAGATAAACATAAAAATGGTGAGGGGAAAAAAAAAAAAAAAAGTCTTGATACAATATTGATTTCTGACATTTTGATTCAGGCTTTTCCCTCAAAACTTGTATACAGAAGAATCCTTCTGATGAATTCACCCTTGTGGGCAGAGAGCAAATTCTTGGTACAACCTGCACCGCTGCTCCTGCACTTGACTTGAGACTGCAGGTATTTGCTATGGGACAAAATTGATGTGGAGTTGTAATAATTCAAAGGGAAGTGAAGTGGGTTTGGCAAAGAGAGCTGAGAAAGAAGCAGAAGGGTATGTCAAATTCTTGTTGGTCCTGGGGTACTTGCCCAGTTATATAGCTCCTGGATCCATGCTATTATTGAGCCTGTGGTTGAAGCCAATAATCACAGGGTAGATGCCTTGTTATAAGAATAGGCAACATTTTTAACAGAATTCATGGCTTCTTCCTCAGAAAACAAACTCCATCCCTGTGGCAGGTTAGCAATCAGATGCATCTTCCCAAAAAAGTGTGGTAATGACCTCCATCTGTTCCTTCTCTGCTTATGGTAGCAGGAGGAGATGACCTGGTTCTGTGGTTTTTAACTCATTCAACATTCAGAGTGGTTCAGTGAGTGAACATGGAAGACTTTTCAAGGTGGGGTAAAGTGTGTTTTTTTTTTTTGTTGTTGTTTGACTGATATTTTATTATATTTTATTTTATTTTATTTTAATTATTTTATTTTATTTTAATTAATTTATTTTATTTTATTTTATTTTTTACTTGGTGGCATATCTTGCATGAAAATTTCAAAGTTTCTCCACAGCCAATTGGATAGGGAGAAGATAATGCAAGTCAGCCTGGGAAGTCTTTGCAGATTTACAAAACTGATCTGATGGAAAACATTTTTTTTTTTTTGAAAACAGATAAACAAACAAAACCCCAAACACCCCAAGAAATGCGCAGAGATTCCATTTATCATTAATTTATTTATTTAAGGACAAGTTACCATTTTTTCCTCCTTATTACAACAAGAAAGTGTCTTCGTGGTTGTACCTTTGCAAAGGAAGTAGAATGAAATGAATGGAGAGGGAAGAAACCCGTGAAGTTTTATATTTTTCACTGCTTTTAATGTAAATTCTTTAGTTTTTAATAGCAGTATTGTGCAGTCCTGAAGGGTAAGTCCATCTCTTGCTTCCAGGAGTGCACGGGTTGCATGGTAGTGGAACCAGCACAGTGAACCCTGCTGGCCCACTGCACAGCCTACTTCACCATGGTGCACTGGATCTTCAGGCACTGACTGAAGGTCTGTGAGACCTCCCCATGCAATATGTTACACCACAGTGCTACTGGGACCTGCCCCTGTTGCAGACTGCACATCCAAGGGCAGATCCCATCACAATGGAGCAATGCCTGCTATCCTTCATGGGCATGAGATCAGGTCAAAGAGCAACAGTCCCAGCTGGGACAATCTCTGCTCTGCACTGTGTGTGCGTGTGTGCAAAACCAAAGCTTTCAAGTGGGAAAGGGGGAACAACTCCCTTTCTCACAAAAAAATGTGTAGTGCCTCTCTTTAGCTGAGCCTGAGGTGCCTGTTCCAAACGTTCTCTTCTCCCAATGACTTCATTCCTGTGTTACTCCCACACACTCCTTAGTAGGTGTGCAGAACTGTGCCATTTCTAAGTTGCATACAATGTGTCTGAGAGTAGAAGTTTAGCTTTTTTAATTAGGCACAGTGCTATTTTACCCCCCCCCCCCCTTTTTTTTTTTTTAATCATAGCGAGATGAAGGTATAACTGTGAACTCGACTCACATTTGTCAAAGGAAATAATAATAATAATAATAATACAATCCTCACAAAGCAATTAATAGCTTTTAGTAACTGATGTATCTATGTAACAGCAAAATATAGGTTTTAGATGAGCCCAGAAAATGACCCATGGTAAAAAGCTAGCTAAAAGGAATACCTTAGAGCTGTCCATCAGTTGCACAGACGCACACAAATCCTGAGCAGCGAGGCAATGTACTCTCTGTCTTCATGCATAATACATACAAAATAGGTGAAGTGGTATGTAAAGTGAATTTTAATTGGTTATAATTGTCATTTCATTTAGTAAAGTATTGTCTGGAGACCAGGATATCAATTAGCACTCTATGGACTCTGTTACTTATGAAAATATGCATATATAGAGATGATGTGCTTTAGCAGCAGATATACTTTAATTAAGAAAGTGGTACAGTAAATTAAAGACCTTTAAAGTATTAATTAATTGGTGTATAGATCAGTTCCGAGCATCAACTTGGTAAAGTTAAAATCACTGTATCTGATTTAAATTAGATAAGAAATGCATACTCTGTGTTGTTACTAGCCTTTCAAAGGTGTTTGCTGCCAGCACCATGTTAGCTTAAAGGTGAAACACGTCTATTCTCTGTACAGTGTTAAAGTTTTATCTCAAGTTGGAGCTGTTTAAAGTTATCATTTGTTCTTACTAAAATATCAACCAAAAGTGTTTTGACATGAGCCTTTATCCTACTCTTCTTATATATGTCCTTCATATTCCTTGGTGTTAATAAACATCCCAGCATTAATAAGGTATAGCAAAATGATTGATGTATTCCATTTTATTATTAAATTGTTGGTTACCAAGGCATTTTTTTTTTCCTTCTTCTCCTTTTCCATGAGGGATGAAGAGGGACCTGTCCCTTTTTAGCTGCTTGCTCTGAATGACTTTTATACCCAATATATTGAGAAAAGAGGATGAATGTCACCTCTCTTCTCTTCCTCCTCCTGCCGATGCATACTCCTTCTTTTGATTGACAGCTACTAATAACCTTCCTGCCCTAAGTGCCATGGAGACACTTTATTAGGACAAACAGCCAAGGAAATCTAGGAATGAAGCCAAGCCTGCAGTGAGTTATTATCGGGCTTGTATTTATCTCAGCTTTGTAATTTTTTTCAGTGATATGCAAATCCTGAAATAGATCTTCTTCTGTTGAAGGACAGGTCCCTCTGTTAATTGATCCACTGAGATTCAGCCTAACCTCTTTTAGCTATCAGCCAGGGAAACAGGCTACATAAAAGAGTCTCAGTGCTGTATACAGTTCACATAAATTCACTGTGCATTCTACAAGGAAAACTTCTGCACAGAAAATGCATTTTAGTTCCTGAACATATTTTACATATCAGTGTTATCTGCATAACAGATCAAACTGATTTGTTTATTTGTTTATTAGATATGTATGAGGGTGCACTCTTATAATCAAATATGATTTCAGATGGAGCTTTTTTTCTTTCTTTCTGGAATGATACACCACAAACGTGTATTGTAAAAACACATTAAATGAAATTCAGACGTAATGAAAATGCATGTGTTCAAAATCACCTTTTTTTTTTTTTTTTTTTTTTTCAAAAAAGATACATTAGAGAAACATTTTATTATTGCACAATTTGACTGTTTGGGAATTAACAACACAGGTGCATCTCCGACATACCTTGAGATTCTGCAAACATTTCTTGTTTCTTTGTGGGGATTTGCAGCAAACAGGTAACATTGTTTCAAATAGATCTTTTAATAGCATATTAATAACAGCAGCAGGATAGATTTACCTCTATTTTGTCTTTCTCTATGGATAGGTCCATTTAACAAGCAATTTATTTGACAGAGAACAGAATTTGCAACAAAGGGAAACACTAATAATAATAATAATAACAATAATAGTAATGTCAAAGTGTCCCGAATGAAAAGGGATCATCATAAAAATGGTTATTATTATTATTTTTTAATTTACATAGCAACTCTTATCCATAAGAAACCCAAAGACCTAGATCTTCATCAACCCCTGATAGAGTAACACCAGTACAAGTATAACTGTCTTTGAGACAAGGAATACAGCCCTGAGAAGGGTCAAATTTGGAGCTGGGTTCCAGCTCTGCTGAAGAGTGAAAAGGGATCAGTAATGCTCACACATGGACCAGCTTTCATTTTGACACTTCATCTAAGACACAGCAACATGAAGTAAAGGGGAAATCTATTACCAAATCTTTTTCAGTTTCTCAACCTGAGAGACAGAGTGATGTGCAGTAATGAGGTGTGAGGCATGAAAGTCAGTGCTCTAATCCCAGTTCTGCCCACCAAATTATGTCATGGCCTTGAGCAAGTCATTTTACTTCTACTGTTTTAAAATGAGGATGATAAGCCTTACAAGGCTCAGTCTATGATTCTTACTCAGTAAGTGTTTGTAAAGTGTTTCCAGTATATGAAATACTTACTCAGGTACAAATAATTTTTATGAGCACAACCATAGTACCTGGACTGGGGAGCTCTTAAAGATTTGTTGGTGTTGATAAGGTTGCAAGAGAATCTGCACTGCAACTTTGTTTGGACTTTTCCAAACAATGCAAATGATCATTTCCACATACAAATTTCATTCTTTTCCTATTTCTCTTGTAAGGTAATGTGAGAACCAGACAGGAATTTCTTATCATTTTAAGTGTAGTTGAGATCTAGAATCAATATTCAATTACAGCACTCTTGGACATGCTTGAGTCCTGTTGATTTTAGTGGTGTTATGACCCATACTTATAGCTGATGTGTTTTGGGCTGACAGGGACAGAGCACACTGAATATGACAACTGAAAATTTGAACCTTTACATTACTAGGCAGTTTAGGGGGGTTCATGTGCATCTTCAGGTGTTCTTCAGTGTGCTGTTGAAAGTCTAGCTTTTCTGAATGGTGACATTTAGAGATGGATTTTACAAGTTTTGCTAACCTTGACTCAAATCCTTTATTTTTCCCATACGTCCTTAAAGAATTTTCTATTAATTATTGGTAGAAGGCAATTCACCTGATAAAGATACATTTTGCAAAGCTCTGGTGTGTGCAGTTCATATCTTTGTTGGTGCAATGACAGCTGTAGATAAAACGTTTGTGTTACATTATATAACACAGCCATACATGAATATGGTACTACAGCTTGAATGTTGGTAAGTAATCACTTTTTCTAGAAGCGATAAACATCAGTTTATTTCAGCTGACATATAGATAACTGGACAGGGATACATCAAAATGCTGAGTTGGCCTACAAGAGAAAATATTTTTATTGGTGTTGATTTCAAACCTAAGGCAATGCCAATGAAAATAGTAGTGCATTTTAATCTGACCAAAGCAAAATACAGTGGTTTTATTATTATTATTATTATTATTATTATTATTATTATTATTATTATAGATACTGTCTTTTATTTCATATATATTCACAATAATTTAAGAACAAGGTATCTGTCAGAAAAAAAAAAAAAAAAAAAAAAAAAGAAACAAAAGAAAAAAGAAAACAAAGTCTCTTTTAAAACTGAGGACATCAGAATAAGGCTAGTCAGCTTTCCTCAGTGGACAAAGTGAGAAGGAAATGTTATATTCCTTAAACTATGAGCAAGTAAAGGTTTCTCAAAGTCAAGCCAATACAGCAGGTGACAGAGAGCACATAGCCTACAGGCACGTCTACAGGCCATTCCAGTTTTCCTCACACATGCTGTTAAAAGGATGTTTTATCCTGAGGCAAAGTTATACTGAAAGAGTTAAAAACCATTTTAGAACATCAGATGTCATGTCACAATGCTTCAGAAACACTGCTGAAAAGTTGCAATGCATATAATGCTTTTTCTTCACTTCATTTATCTTACCTAAGAAATCACACTTAAGCCAGATCCAAAGTCTGATTCAATCCTCAGTATTTATTTATTTATTTATTTATTTATTTATTTATTTTTAGCATTGATATCAAAAAAGTTTTTGACTAAGGCAAACAATTTAAGTGAACCAAACTGACAAACATTAAAAATATTATAATGGCCTTCCAGATTAGCAATAGCTTTAGCCAGTCACTTAGTAGATAAAAATTGGCATTAGTCCAATGTAATTAGTCCAGTAATCAATAGCACTACACTGATTTACATCATCAGAGGTGTTGTTAAAAGATACTTTAAAAATAAAAAATAAAGAAGTGAAACCTAAAAATAAGGAACACAGGTTAAATTAAATAGCCAGCATTTTTCTAAGATCTAAAATGTATTAAAAAGCACAGATTCTCTTGGTCTAAACCAGTGGGTAACTAGCAAACATTAACCTAATATACCACTATAACTGATGACAGTGTTAAAATAAGAAATTGAAAAAGAAATCTTGTTTATGTCAGGATAGTATGACCCAAGACCTTTCTCTGTCCTTTGAGATCATCTTTGTATAAGCAGACAGTAAAGAGTCTTGCTGAAAGAGCTATGAGGAAGCAGGTTAGTGTTTCAGACCAACTAGTATCTCTCACAAATAGACTAGAACAAGTTTCGGCTCTAGAGTACAGGTCTGTCAAGAGAAAAAGAAAATAAGACAGACTCTGCACATACATTTTACAATATCGTGTAAGCTGGCAAGAAATAAATAAGTGTTCTCACTGCCTGGGCATGGGAGCAGGTTAAGAGGATGTTGTTCTTGCAAGAACAAGGCAAAGCCAAGCACTACCATATTTTATTTGTGAGTGCACAGACATACAGCATCCATTGTAACACAGAAACAAATCACAGTGGTCAACCCAGTTTTTTTGTTCAGAAAAATGTAACTCTTTGTTATCTAGACTTTTACCAGACAGAGCTTTTAGCCTAGCAAAGAGCAGGAAGGAGGACCTATCCAGATCTTCATGGCATTTGGATGAGAGCCACACTCACCCAGAGGCCAGTTTTTAATAGTGCCTCTTCCCACCTTGTGGACAGGTCCTCTAGTTTTCCCCATAAAGACAGAAAGTGAGCATCAGGATCTTTCAAAGTGTCTCTGCAGACAAATCTGACCATTTGAAGGCAGTCTAAGTTACATAGATATTGGTATCTTTGCTGACACTGCCAACACAGATAATGCTGACTCTAAAAGCCCTATTTAATGTGAACATCTGGCCTATTACGTAGCTGTTAACTGGAGTGAAACCATCATGTACATTCCATATAAAAAGCTTACTGTGCCAAATAATAACTTTTATTTTATTTTATTTTATTTTATTTTATTTTATTTTATTTTATTTTATTTTATTTTATTTATTTTATTTTATTTTATTTTATTTTATTTTATTTTATTTTATTTTATTTTATTTTATTTTATTTTATTTTATTTTATTTTATTTTATTTTATTTTATTTTTTAACAGTCTGAGTGCTTTCAGGATGGCCCCTTCCTCAAAACTTTTTCTCCGATATTAACTCTTCTAGCTCCCCAAGCGTATCTCTTTCATATGTTATATATCTTGTTTATTTCAAGTTCTTTTCATGCTACACAGCAACCTTAAATTGCTTTCTCATCTGCTGCTGCAGCCATCTTGTCCATCTCAGTAGCCAGAAACAACATAAAGTGAAGTACAACTGTGTCTACAGAAAAACAAGAATGCCTCTGGCTAATCTGACATATTCCATGTTGGATCATCCCTGCTATTGTATACCAAAACTGTCAGAAACTGCAGTAAGACCAAAACGTATACAGCTTCCCCTATGCTGGACCTCTTGCCAAGCAATGATTGTCGTCATGAATTGGATGAGATATATTAGAGAGGAAGGGTTGTTGGGTTTTGTTACAAATAGTATATCTGTCAGTGAAGTGAAAGGTATGCCACATCCCAAAAGATGATATGTGACACGGTTTTCACTTCACTGGGAGGTACTGAGAAATAAGCAAACTACATATTTCAAATGATTCTTCTTTCTCTCACAATTTGCCTAAGCAATTTCATTTCTATTGTTTTCCACAAGTTGTTCCAATCAACAAAGAAATTGTATTTTATTCTAATCATTAAATGAAATGTGTTATCTGTTGTGTAGTTCTCACCTCTGAAAAGTAGGGATGAATAAAAAGTGATATAAATGAATGTGACTTCCATTGTTAATGGTATCTCTGATGGAGTCCAAGCTTAAAGCTGAGTACTGTGCATCTTCATGAGGAACCAGAAACCACCACTAGCACCAGAAATCTCTTTTAGTCTTCCAGCAGGAAAGTAGTGCACACACCTGTCAACGGCTTCCTCATAAACGCGCAGATAGAATCTGTCTTAGCACACATTGGATACTCTGCTATTGCTGTTGTTATTGTTCAATGTAAAGCAATTTAGTTAACTTAAGTGTCTTTAGGTATTTTATTAATTCTTCCCCAAAATATTCTAAATACTCTGTACAACTGTATCCATAATTAAATCATCTAGGTTTCACTTGAGAGAAACAGAAACATGTGGCTGTTTTTTAAACCTTTCCTGAAATGAAAATGGATAGATAAATATGATTAGTAAGCTGCAGTAGCTCAGTTCTGATCCTTAGTTTGTATCCACTGTTTGGTAACTGTCTTGCTGTTTTCTGCAACGTATTAATTCTGAAAGTGATACACTGCTTTAGAGTCAAAGGAAGTTATAAAAATGGCCGGAAACATAGATTCTCAATAATGACTCCATAATAAATGTTTCACACTGGATTCCATTATAAGTATCATATTCACTCTTATGGTTTTGCACAGGAACAAATTTCATGATTACTGCCAAGGTGCAAAGAGAAAAGTTTCTGGCAAGTGTGCAGGTCATTCATTAAATCATACTCAAGATATAGAGGATTACAAATCTACCAGAATTCTGGGCTGCTAAAGCTCTGAATAATGATTGGAAAGTATTTTTTGTTGTTGTTTTTAATGATTTTCAGAAAAGATTTTTTGAAAACTTTTATCCTACGGGTGTCTCTTCCTAAATAATGACTTTGATCAGATAGCCACACAAACTTGCTGAGCAAGCTTGTGATGTGGGACATTCATTTAGCTGAATGCTCTAGGGGTTCACATTCACCTTTGGCTCTTTAAGCACAATGAAAAGAATTAGGAACACAGAAAGTGTAATTCATCTAATCCCAAAATAGACATCTACAATAAATCAGATGACTCACCAAAACCATCAATAATCTGTGTAGCCAAATCAATTCAATGGGAATGCATGCCCCAAATAGGTGAGACCAACTGCTGGGTCAGAGCCAACCTCAGTGTACATGAGAATGAAGAACTACCATGCCCAGGGTGGGGGGGTTTCCTCTACACAGTGGAAAAGTATAAGTAATAACTTCTAAGTAATAACTATAAGTTATTATAAGTTATATAAGTTATTATAAGTTATATATAAGTTATAAGTAATAACTAATAAGTAATAACTTACAGTATAAGTAATAACTTCTGCATTTTTCTCCTTTGACTTTCCTGAAATTTCTATGCATCTGCACCTCAAATATCTCATGATCACTTATAGCCATACATCCTCAGTACAAGTATCAGGGCACCTTGTACATGGTTAGCAACTTCCAGCAGGCAGATAATAAAGTGTAAGATAATAAATAAAGCACGTATGAGGAGGTAAAAAGAGTCTCTTTGAGATCATTTTTTACTAGAAACTTTGGAGTTACCAAAGTTATGTCTTTCACTGCCATTCTTACACCCACAGGCTATGAAATACCTGGTAACACTCCTGAAAACAGCTGACTGTATAGTGATGATCTCAGTATTTAAAACATCAGTTTCTATTTAATAAGTGCCCATTTTCTGTATTTATAAGTGGAAACTATTTAACAATGTCTTTTTTTTCAACCAGAGTGAAATAAATCTCCCTATCATGGGCAAATACAAGTTAGGCATTTCAGGTAGGATTCGTACATGTATGTCCCAATATCTAAAGAGTATGCAGCCTTAACGTGTAGTAACTGTGTTCTTCCATCTATCAGTAGAGGGGGGAGAGTAAGATACTTTCACTGCTTGATTTTTGTTAATCTTAGAAACCTATATCCAAATGAGGTGAACTGTCTTCATGTCATTGGCAGCAAAACAGACACAAATACTCACTTCAGTTGGTGTCCTGTACTGGCCACAAATCAAAAGCCCGTGTCAGAGAAGATGAATGCCACATCACAAGCGACCTCCCAAGTACCCAAAGAAAATAGAATTCTCAAAGAAAAAAAAAATATTTTTTCCCTGTAGCTATTTTCTCATTAAAAATTAAATACCATGGAATGACCATATATATGTATATATATATATATATATTTCACTTTGCTCCAACATGCTCATTTCCATTAAAATGTAACCCTGAATAAGGTTATTAATAACCCATCTTAGTAGTAGTTGAAAAAGTTAGTCTAACCTAATCACCTCAAGTTAAGTGCCATTGGTCATTGCAATTTTTTCTTAATTCTCAGTTTTCATGCTTTCCTCATTTGTACCATTTTCACATTTTATTTCTTCATTTACAGTCTTTTTCTCGTTTGCATTTTCTCTCTTCCATGCAACAGAGAAGTTTCTCATTTACAAGCTGACACCTGTGGTTTTGAATAGCAACTTATAATATAAGTTATATGAATGAGATGTGCTGCATGATTTTTCAGTGTACCTTACACAATAATTGACTTCACAAAGATTATCAGTTATTCATGGCCCCTTGCCTTGAAAAGGATCCTAAACAGCCAATCACAATTTAAGGGCATATTATTCTGCCTTAAACACATTTATTCACAGTACCTTTCACAAGTTATTGGCCATTTTCTTTCCTAGAATTAAGGATTATTGAAGCTTGTGCAACGAGAACTTTGTTCTTCATAACTCATCCTTTCACTTGCTTATGCAATGAACCATTATAATTTGCAGATACTTGCTTCAGAGGACTTACGACTTCACTGGCTGTACAAAGACGAGGACAAAGACAAGTCAAGAGGAAGGAAAACATTTACAACATAATGAGAAGGTAAATCAACTTACATTTGCTGCAAATAGGTTGATGGAAAATATCACTAATGTTCCCTTTTAGCTGTGAAGATGAGGTGTTTCTACCAGTCCTTGTTCAGTTATGATACTGTATATGGGGTCAAAGAACCCAGGCATTTTCTGCCTAATTTCTGAGCTTTAAACAAATGTTTAAAATTAAAAAATGAAAAATAAAAATTAAAAAAAAAAAAAAGGTAAGGAGAGGGCTTCATGAACTCTACCTAGAGCTGTTGGATGGGGTTCACCTCTAGATACTCATTTTTGGGGTTGAAAATTTTCCTGGACCTAATCCAGCTAAGGTAGCTGGATTTATGTTTATCGCTGTTTTACAAGTAAATATATCTATGTATCCAGGGTGGTAAATGAGGTGTGAACTGAAGACTGAAGGATTACACTCATTTCTAGAGTGTAATGAAGGATTAAACTCTAGAAAACTTTTGACCAAGTCCCTGCTTGGTCAAAAATTGTGTTAGTTCTGCCATCAGAACATATCAGAGAACTCTCAGCTAACAAAAGTACAAGGAATTGTAGTTCACATTGATATGTTCATGAGTTAACACTCTGTGAGCTTATTCATTTCATGCCATTTACTCCCTTGTGTTTGCGGAGTCTTCCTTCCTGGCGTTTTGTAGAGTGCTTTGAGATCTGTAAAAGGAAAGAACCAAGAACTGTTAATTATTATCATTACTATAGAACTGATGGAAGATTGCAATAAGCTTCAGCAGTGGTTGGATCAAAGCTTGAATTACTGAGTATGCTTTTTTAACTCTCTTTCAGTTTATATGAGGTATCTATATGCATACATAATGCCACTAAGAGGAAGGAATGAACCTGAACAAAAATAGTAACTTCTCTTGTTATGCATACCTCATATCCTTGGCTGTTTTTGTTTAAATGACCCTCATGTGGTAGGATAAGAAAGAATAATATATGATTAATTTCTATTCTGAAGCCTTGTTTGAAAGGTGCTTTATTTGCATTAGCATTCATAATTACTTAATGACAAATCAGATATGGTTCATTGCTAGTAAGTGTAGAAACATGTTGTCTGAAGGATGTAGTTTAATTAGTATACTCCTAAAAACACGTCCCTCATGACCATTGGATGTAATCATTATTTTATGTATTTAACTGTGAAATTTATGTTTACTCAGCAGGCTAGAGACCATCTTTTTTTCCAAAGCTATTTAATGCAATGCATTTAGACTTTAAAGGAACCCACAAAATCTTCCCAACAGCAGGTACTAAATAATAATAAAAAACTATTATTGCAATGAAGCATGCATATATATATATGTGTATATATATATATATATATATGTATATAACCAACATAATATTGCATCCATAAAGCATAGCAGGAGGAATAAATATGCGGGGAAGCTCATTTTAATTCCTCAGTTAATAACTTAGACGGAGGAGATACACATTCTCCTAGATCAATGAGACAATTTGGGCATTCTTTTATTGTTGATTAGTGAATCTGAAAATGACCTCATTTCAAGGGCATCGAGTGATTTCTCTTTCTCTTTGCTGGTATACCACAAGTGAATACTGTGAATGCTTTTTCTACAGAGGCTGCAGTAGAATCTGAGACTGTCCTTTTCTCAACAATACCGAGGACTGTCATAGCAATCAAAAATGATCAGGACTTTGTGAGGGGATCTCTGAAAGCACCACAGTGTCTTTGGTAGTATTCCCAATTAATCCCAAATTTCCCCGTGAAAATCAAGTCCTTCTTTGAGCATTTCCAGTGGGTTCTATGAAAGTGATTATGGAATCAGATGATAATCTGTTTAAGAGAATCAGACACACTTTCATCTGCAAAGAAGCTATTAAAAAAAAAATATTTTTTTTTTCTCCACTTTTCTGTAATACATATTGCTAATTTTTTCATATTTTAAGGAGACATACCATAAAATATCTATTCTAATATACCTTATATTTTATTATTCCTGCTCCTGACTCTTTATCAGCTACAAGGTAGGACTGATGATTTAGAGATAGGTACATTGGGCACCTGTCAGAAACAGACCCTTAGGTTTTAAAGCCATTTCCATTAATTATGGTTTGTCTATATTATTAGGTGTAGACATCCTAAAGGGGTTATAAATGACTCTACCCTTCTGCCACCCCTGATTCCAGCTACAGCACTCTGCAGTGTAGTGCCTCCATTGATCTTCACATTTTTATTACTGTTTGCTGGACAGGAATGAGAAGTTTGTGCTTTATACCTGAATATGCCCACACTTATTGATATAACTGTGTACCCCCTAACAAGGTAAGTGATATGAAAAGAGTGATATGTGATATAGCACCTTTCTTTTTAAGATTTTCACTGGGGTTGTGGTTGTTCTTTGTGGTACATGACATTATGTTAAAAAATACGTTAAAAATATGTTCATTAATCTTGGATGGTAATGAAGAAAACAGTCAACTTTAGAAGCAATTACTACTGTATTAACACCATGGTATATTTTTTATTACTTACTTTCTTCACGATGGTCTGGTTCTGTAAGATTTGCTGAAGGATGCTCAATGCATTTTTCTTCCATTCACAATGCAGGTCTTGCACATTACTCTTGGAGGACATGGATGTTCTCCATTTGTAGTTTGAACCAAGATTTTTTTTTGTGTGTTTTCCAATGCCAGCAAACAAGAAAATATGGTAAATTAAAACTAACGCAAAGGTCCCTCAAATCCACAATCATTTAATAATGTAAAACAGTCATAATCCAAAATAAAAGGTTACTTTTGTAGTTATTATTTTTTTTTCCTTTACACTATTCAGGAAATATCTAATCTTTCTATGCCTTTTACCATATGTACCTAAGGTGCTCTGTAGCAAAATGAGTCACCTTATGCAAACCTCCACGAAGAAAAATCTGTAGGGAATGAAATACCATAATTCTCAGAAGGACATTTTCTTTTATGATGAAAACAGAATCTAATATGCAAGAAAATGCATTTCTCTAACTTAGAAAAATATAATAAAATAAACAAACAAACAAAACAGATTGAGTAGCTGAAGCAGGTGTATGTGGATGAAGACTGTAGCTAGGAATGTATTGAGAGACTGTTGAAGGGGTGGAGGGCAGGTGGTAAGGTTTGGCAAGATGGTTGGGTGTGGGCTGTTAGAAATCTGTATGGGGAATAGTCATGAGGAAGAAAAGAAGTGTTGTTCACACTACAAAGATCTTTCTGAGGCAGAAGATGAATACCATGAAGATTCAGATAAATATTTTGCCATAAAAAAAAAAAAATCAACTTTTTGATTTTATCTTAATACTTAGGGAATTTTACATTCATCCATTCTCAATTATCTTATATATATATATATTAAAATATTAACTTATCCTCTCCTTTTAGGGAAAAAAATATGAAGAGAACAAATAGAATTTTTTGTCTTCCTTCATGTTTGTTTCTTCCTTCATGTTTGTTTCATATTTTTTTCTTCCTGAAATGGAGGAGTAGGAATCATCCCACACAACAAGAAGTACACATTCAAACTAAAATGACTATACATGTGGTATGACTTCAACAAGTCCAAAGTTTTAATGGCATTGCATTGGCTGCTTTGCCATGGAAAATCTCCTCTAGTTAGAACTGCAGGGTGTTGTTGTTATTTAAAGAAAAACAAAACAAAGGAATGCAAAACATTTGGTTGAACTTCTCATATGTCACCAACAATGAAGGAAATATTTTAAAGATGACAACCAAAACCAAATTAGTACAATAACACAGCTATATGCCACTCATGCATGAATAGTGAAACAGATATTTTTAACAAATAAAAATGATGAAATCTGTGTTCAGATTTTCTTACCTGTCCAGAATTATGTTATGGTACTGAATAAAAAATAAATTAAAAAAAAAAAAAAGTTAGAACTGTACTTACACCTATAATGAATATGAAATAGAAAACTCCTAAAACATATTACCAAACAGTGAAGGAATAACACATATTAGAAATATTTTATCAATATTACTAGATACCTAACTGAAACCACCATACAACTGAAAACACATGCAAAGGAAATATATATAGTATTCTTTTTATTTTGGGAAAACATAAAATTAAAGAAAACAGGATTCATCAGACATTTCTTCTCTAAAGGTGGTCTCCCTGAATGTGAAAATCATTCATTGACTTCACAGATTTCATTCTCTCTAATCAGCAAAACATAAATGATGGCAAGGACGTCTGTTGTATGAAACACATATGGCTGTTGGTTGCCAGCAGCAGTCCTGCCACTGGTGTGCAATGCCGTGAGACTCCAGAACATAAAGGAATTGAAGACAATCAGTTTATACAAAATTGCAAAAGTAATTCAAAAGTACAGAGAGAAGAATGATGACATTCTGGGTTAGGTGAATGATCTATCTAGTCTCACCTTTGGTAGTGGCCAACAGAAGATTCAAAAGGTAAATCACATGAGTGCTCCTAAATTTTCCAGCATACAGCAACTTGTGAGATAAGAAACTCCCAAGTGAGAGACTGTATTAACAGCTGATGTTTAATGGCCCTCCATGTATTTTTCCACCTGAAATTAAATCCCACTGTTTTCCCTATTACATTAATACCTGTTACCTGTAAAAGGTACCAAGTAGTATCACAAATTATATTTCTTTGTTTTGGCAACTTTCCCATTTATTTATGTTGTTTCCTGTCCAGTCATACATCCAGCAATGCCACGCTTCATTGAGTTTAGTGGGACCCAGATGAGATCTAATGGCTTCCAAGATTGCTCATTTAGATCAGGGGTTTACATGGAAAGAATCATGATGAGGAGGCCTTGTGTAGTTATGCGGTTCCTAGCACAGTGGTAGCATCTAACATGAATGACTACTGCTAGTGATTGGATTGTGCTTTGATGGATAAAAACTGATATCACTTTACCAACATGTTCTACCTAGTTCCACTGCAAATGCTATTTTTATTAACATAATCACTTTATCTTTCTTGAAACTTTCCCAAGCAGCCTTCAATTATTATTCAATAATAACATATGGTGGTCAGTTCAACAGGCTAATTATATGATGCAACACCATAAAAAGCATTTCATCTTATCACTTCTGCATTTGTTGCCTTTTCCTTTTACCAAATGCCCTTCATGTCATACAGTAGAACAGACTATTGAGGGCTACCCACTGCTTTTCTCTGTATCGCTCATTATTATATATGTCATCTCCTATTCTTTTGGCTTCACATTAAATAATAAATCTCTTCAGTTTCTTTTCATGTGAACACTCCCTATCCAACTAATATATGTCTTCTGCCCTTTCTAGACCTTTCTTCTTCTACTGTATCTTTCTGAAATGTGACTGAAACCCAGCAGAGTATTCAACATGAGGATGTAACCTCCATTTATAGAATGACATTATAATAATTCCTGTATTAGTCTCCATCCCCTTCTTAATATAGCCTAACATCTGAGAACCTTATCAAAAAGTGAAGTGTGAAGCAATTAAATCTACAATATGTAAATCTGAACCTGACAGTTAGGCCTATAAGAAAGATATTCTCTATGTACAAAAAATAAAACTCACTCTGAATTAAGGGAACAAACAAAAGAATATACATGGGAAGTGATAAAGAGGATTAATAAAAAGAAATGGCTGCAAGGCCTTCATCACAAAATCCATGAGCTAAATTCTGCTCTCCATTACAACACCAATGGATACTATGAACATTAGTAACCTACAATTATGTTGTATAATGGCTGCTGAATCACACTGTAATTAACATCCTTTAGGGTGACCACAGTAATTTTAAATGTTATCATTGAATATACAAATGAAAGTGGAAGGTGTTGAATATTCTATAGCAAAGTTAAAGTTGATGTCATTTTTTTATTTTCTTTTTTCATATTACATTGTGATTAACAGGCCCTCACAGAACGATTTCTTCTTCGCAGAAGACATGCAGTCAGCCACAAGTTAAGTATTTTCAAAGCTATTTTTTCTAGTCTTTTCTGAATTTACTAAATATTACCATCTATATATTTTGGAATTAAAATAGCAATGAGACATATTGTTATGATTACATAGTACTTCTTGTACTAATTAAATGTGAGACTGTTTTGCCTCTAGTGAAACTAAGGAAAGCTTCAAGGCTGATGTGAAGCTGCTTCTTCCTGCATTGCTGTCTGCTGGGAGGAGTTGCTGGAAACCCATCACAATGGGCTTAGAGAAGAGACACTGTAGGCCCACCTACACTACCATTCCCTTCTACGGGTATTTTTCTTTGTGGAAAAAATACCTCTTGCTAATATGGACACAATGAGTTTCCTTTTCATTTGTTGCATATGTAAGGAAAAACTCATGAGAGTTAACACTGTGAGAGTTAAGAGGTACATCACTCGTGCATTACATGGTTGTGGTTCTATGTTCTAGAAAAAACATTTCAGTGGCTGAAAATAAGAAATATGAATGCCAAAAGCCAAAGGTTGTGGAGAATGAGGAATTTTAATATTTATGTGAGGTTTATCTAATTCTTTGTACTTCACACAGCAATGTTTAAGGTCCTCAGAAAGGCCCAGTTATCTATGAGTTTCTGACTTACGGTGATGGCATGAATGGTGCTTAAATGGCCAGAACTTATTGGTTGAACTTGTAAAAGTTTAAACTTGTAAAAGGCTTTTTTGTTCACTCTAGTGTTCTTACAAGCATACTGATGCTGGTGATATAACAAAATCTCATAAAAGAAAGAGATAAATGTTTATCGGACTAATGTTGCCTAAAGGACAAAAGTCCTCACTGTTTTCCCAAAAGTAATATAAGAGACTTTTATTAATTTTCGCTCGTCTTCTTTTTATTGTTAGCCCATCTTTCTATTTCTCTTCTATTTATTTGTACTTTTCTCTTCCTGTCTCTCTAATGTGTTTGTCCATGTGTGTGCTTGGAAGCCATTGCTGTGCTGCAGTGAATAACCCATTCTTCAGCTCAGTGTTCTATGGTGTTGCGGACTCTGCTTCATGAACAGCTTGAACCTCAGCCCTTGCACCGTAGAGACATGTTTAAAGGCAATTTGAATTGTGCTTTCTTTTTTAATGGGCTTTCTTTGACTTCTTGCTAGCTCTAAGTTTTATCCTATATATTCACATAAAAGAAAAAATTTTTTCACTTTAAAACATATCAGCCGGTTAGCTGCTTGACAGAGCAAAGTACCGTTGCACAACAAATGAAAAAGTGAATTTTTATTTATTTGAGGCATGAGAGTAATATTTATTTATCTATTTATTTATTTACGGAGACAAAATATACTTTTCCAAGTAGGATTTTGGCATTGACATTGTCTAAAATCTCCCAAGTTGTGAGAAGTTCCGTGGGATGTACAATGTCTTCAAATTGTCCTAAAGGCTTCTTTCCTACTATTTTTCCAAACATGGAAGATATTTGGACAGCCTAATGATTAAATTATTTCCCAGATGGATACAAAATAAAGATTTTATGCAAGCAAAGTCCTTAAACATGCACTCAGATTAAGCATGTGAGTAGGTCATTTGAAGTAGGACTTTTCACGTGTAATTGTAATTGTAATTAAAAGATGGAGTTCTGCACTATAGACAGCTCTGCTCCATCATTTTTTCAGGTATGTACAAAGAAATACATCATGTTATTTTGTACAATTAATAGAAAGAAAAAAATCTAATTGCAAACACAGAAATATTTATATTAAATTTGCTTGAAAATGGATACTCAGCTTCAAATACAGGAGTATGCCTTATAGCCTTTGAATAAAACTACTGACATTTTGGATTGATAACTCTTTAAATTAATGATACATTTAAATAAATAGCTAGATTGCTGTGGAAATTCATGTTACTTTTACATTAATAATACCAAATGAATTAGTCATGATTAATGCTATAAAGAATATCAAATGAATTAATAATGATTGGCCACTTATTGCAAAATGGGCAACATTTTATAATAAGTGGCAAATCATTCTTACTTCCTTCAGTATTTCTTGCAATAATTTTAATCATGATGAATTTTTTTGGTATTCAGGTGCATATAATAAAAAAATCCATAGGAAGTCCATTGTAATTTAACATAATCTTAGTGAAATTATTAATTTAAAGCTTACCACTAGATTTGGGGCCAGATCCAAAATGAACTTAAGCACTTCATTTTTTATTTTTTTTTTTAATCAGGTGTAATACAGCTGTCATGAGATGTACCTTTTAGTCATGGATGCTGGTGCAGAACTGCATAGGTGGGTGCAGAATGGGGTAGGTGAGTAAAACATTCAGGCTCAGTGGGTGCACAGATGACTGGGCAGGCCTGTTCATGATAAGCACCTTTTTTTTTTTTTTTTTTAATATCTTTCAAGAAAGACATCAAGATTCAGATTAAAGTTTACCTAGCTGCAGTACTCTTACTATTTCTTTTTGGCTTGGTGACTGGTTGGTTTTGTTTATTTTTGTTTTTGCTTTTATAGAGAAATATAAAATTAATAATTAATAGCAATAATTTATTCCACCTTTAAGATCATATCTAGTATGTGGTAACAGTCTCACAATGTCAATTTTCACATTAGGGGGCTCTGTTTCCTGGAATTCTACATCCTGTCAAAGAAAACATTGCTGTTGCTTAGGGTTGATATTGTAGATGTATCTCTGGTGTGCAGTCCTGATACTGTAGTGAGAATGCAAAATACAACAGCAGAAAACAAAGTATGAGTAGGCTTAAATGATGTTTTAGTTTGGGTTTATTTGCCTGAATAAGCTTCTTCTGTAGCAGAAAAGAAAAGAAAAAGAAAAAGAAAAAGAAAAAGAAAAAGAAAAAGAAAAAGAAAAAGAAAAAGAAAAAGAAAAAGAAAAAGAAAAAGAAAAAGAAAAAGAAAAAGAAAAAGAAAAAGAAAAAGAAAAAGAAAAAGAAAAAGAAAAAGAGAAGAGAAGAGAAGAGAAGAGAAGAGAAGAGAAGAGAAGAGAAGAGAAGAGAAAAGAAAAGAAAAGAAAAGAAAAGAAAAGAAAAGAAAAGAAAAGAAAAGAAAAGAAAAGAAAAGAAAAGAAAAGAAAAGAAAAGAAAAGAAAAGAAAAGAAAAGAAAAGAAAGGAAAAGATACAGCATACAACTATAGGTGGTTGTATGCTAGCTATGCCTGAAGCTTGTATGCATGCGTTCACAAATGCATTGTCAAATGTTATGCCTTTTTTTTTTTTTTTTATTGGTAAACTATAGGTAAAGAGAGCAAACAGTCAGAAGAACATGTACCTGGAAATGCCACGTAATCAGTGTTGTTTTGATGTTTGATTTATTAATTGTGGATTGGTTTGCTTGTTTTTCAAATGCTGAGTATGCTGGAAGCCTGCAGCAGCAGTGCCTGGAGTTGAGTCTCCCACTAGGTTACAAACACTAGTATGGAAGTGGGCTGTTGTCTAACAGTAAGGCACAGGTTTCTCTTCACACACAGAGTTCATAGAATATCCTGAGTTGGAAGGGACCCTTAAGGATCATCAAGTCCAACTCTTGACACCGCACAGGTCTACCCAAAAGTTCAGACCATGTGACTAAGTGCACAGTCCAATCTCTTCTTACATTCAGACAGGCTTGGTGCAGTGACCACTTCCCTGGGGAGCCTGTTCCAGTGTGCAACCACCCTCTCTGTGAAGAACCCCCTCCTGATGTCAAGCCTAAATTTCCCCTGCCTCAGCTTAACCCCGTTCCCGTGGGTCCTGTCGCTGGTGTTAATGGAGAAAAGGTCTCCTGCCTCTCAACACCCTACAGTCTACAACGTCTACAACGAGGAAGTTGTAGACTGCGATGAGGTCTCCCCTCAGCCTCCTCTTCTCCAGGCTGAACAGGCCCAGTGCCCTCAGCCGTTCCTCGTACGTCTTCCCCTCCAGGCCTTTCACCATCTTCGTAGCCCTCCTCTGGACACTCTCCAACAGTTTCATGTCCTTTTTATACTGTGGTGCCCAGAACTGCACACAGTACTCGAGGTGAGGCCTCACCAGCGCAGAGTAGAGCGGGACAATCACCTCCCCTGACCTACTAGCGATGCCGTGCTTGATGCACCCCAGGACACGGTTGGCCCTCCTGGCTGCCAGGGCACACTGCTGGCTCATATTCAACTTGCTATAAACCACAACCCCCAGATACATCTCTATGGGGCTGCTCCCTAGTATCTCGTCATCCAATCTGTACGTGCAGCCAGGGTTTCCCTGTCCCAGGTGCTCAGTCCACTCCTCTCCTTGCCTCTCCTTGCCTCGCTGCTCCTTGCCTCGCTTTTCCCCTTGCCTTGCCTTGCCTTGACTTTTTGTTAATTAATGTAAGATCAAATACTTAAAAGAAAAAGTGTGACATGGGATTTTGTTAGAGCTGTTATGGTTACTTCAACATTGTTCTGTTTCTAAAGACCAACTTAACAGGTTGGGTTTAGAATTAACTTTAAGTTCTAAAGTCCTATTTTTAATTAATATTTTTAACAAACAAACAAAAAAAAAGTCCAAATGAGTAAAATAGTTAAAAAATTACAATGTCATGGTAGAGTTTTATTTCCATTCTGTAGTTCTTTCGAACATTTTATTTAAGGATTTCATGGTTAAATTGGAATAGAAAAAGTAAAAAAGTAATTCAAGAAGAAAAAGATTTGGCACAACACATTTTTTTGTGTGTATGTAAAAGATGTCATTTTGGTACTTTGAAATGCACACCATTTTTGAGTTTAAAAGAAAAAGAATAGTTGCTGGTTATTCACCATCTGAGTAGAGGTGAGCACTGATTCCACAGTGACACTTCACCAAACAGCATACCTCTTACCTCATGGGAAACATAATTTTTGGTGTTGTAATTCCTGAGCCTTATGCTGTTAATTAATCCCACTTTCATTGGAGATTCTATTTTTTGTTAGTGGCATTTTTTTCTTGAGCGGTTATGTAGCTCTTGCTGCTGGACTGATTTTCCACTATTTTGGCAGTGAAAAAAGTGGAATTTTCACTTTGCACAGCCAGTGAGAATTGCCTCAGGATCAGAAGTCATACTGGACTGATATCAAACATCCTTAGTGTCTCATAAGGCCATGTTGTTGGCTCTATTTTTTTTTTTTTTTGTTCATTTGTTTGTTTCCTTTCTTTTTCTTTTTCTTTTTTTTTCCATTGTTCAGTTAGATGACCACAGATCTACAGTTCTTATTTTGCTACTCAGTTGCTTTATCCAAACATTGTTTGTTTGACTGTTTTTGTTGTTGTTGTTTGTTTGTTTATTTGTTTGTTTGCTTTTCTTGAATGCAGTGGATAAAGTGGATGTTTCAAATTTAATAGTAGGTCAGACTGAGACTTTTGAGACTTTCTTAACCAGGAAACCTATAATTCCTTAGAGGATTTTTGATCTCTGCTTTTGCAAATTGCCTACAAGCTCTGTCATGAAATCTTTGAGTTGAAGATTTAAAATGTTTTGAAAATAAGTCAATAATTTGTTTTTAAAATACTTAAATTTATAGTTTGTTCTTAAAAAGGAAAGGGGAGAGAAAGGGAAAGTGAAAGAGGAAAATGGAGAAGGGGGAAGGGAAGGGAAGGGAAGGGAAGGGAAGGGAAGGGAAGGGAAGGGAAGGGAAGGGAAGGGAAGGGAAGGGAAGGGAAGGGAAGGGAAGGGAAGGGAAGGGAAGGGAAGGGAAGGGAAGGGAAGGGAAGGGAAGGGAAGGGAAGGGAAGGGAAGGGAAGGGAAGGGAAGGGAAGGGAAGGGAAGGGAAGGGAAGGGAAGGGAAGGGAAGGGAAGGGAAGGGAAGGGAAGGGAAGGGAAGGGAAGGGAAGGGAAGGGAAGGGAAGGGAAGGGAAGGGAAGGGAAGGGAAGGGAAGGGGAAAGGACACCATTCTTGTTTTTGACACTGATCCTAAAATTAAATTTTTGTTTGTTGTGGGAGTTCTTGTACCCAGTATTGAAGGACTGACTCCTCAGAAAATGTTTAAATTGTGGTTATCTACAAGACGTATGCATGATGATATTCATATAATGATGTTACCAGAATGCAAACTATAAAAGCAGTTAACAAAATTTTGTCATTAGACAAAATGTTTCCAAACTCTGCATTACTTCTGTGTAGGTAATAAAATGCAAGAACTGTTTTCTCACTTATTTTTATTTATTAATTTATTTTTAAAATTATTTTAAATGAAGCTAAAAATCAGAGGAAAAAATGATCAGTAGCAAGGTATATGACTTTTTATCCATGTTTTATGCATACAATAATAGCCAGTAAATATGAATAAGAACTGACATTATTAGTTCTTAGACAAATGACATTTCCTAAAGACAGACTATTTTTAAATAGATAAATAAAAATGTGTGCACCTGCAAGCTTAAAATGCCACTGCAAGTTATCCGTGTATAAATCACCACCGGCAAACAGACCCTCTTTAAGATAATATTCTGTAACCATCTAAATTCTGAAGAAGTGTTTAACACCAGTAATGTATTTAATTTTGTATTTTAGCTGTTTTACTTGCTTTTTTCATATAACTTTTGTTTCTTCTTAAATTGATTGCTGCTATACTACTTATATAGATCACAGCTAAATACTGGTTGTACATGTTTGCTTAGGCTAATCCAGACCAGCAAGGTCACAGCAAAGCTTTGATTTCCAAAGCAAAGTATTTCTATTCAAAAAGGAAATCTAGGGAGCCATACAGATACAGATAGCCACACACTGAGAAACTTAGCTGGCTTTTTTTTTGAAGGGTGTTAAACTCTTATTTTTTATAATCAAGCAATTTCTGCCTTTTTTGACACTGATGGAGTTGTGCTATCTTCCATGATGGTGCCAGGTACTCCTTGGAACTTCATTTATAACCAAAGATTAGAAATAAGTATTTGTGTAAAACTAATTTGACCTATTTCAGATATTAACTTTAAGATTAAACATATTATTTAGGCTACTATATAACCATTTTAAGAAGCACTTTTTAAAAATTATTTATTTATTTTCTTTATTCAAAGCACAATAACAAGATAGAATATACAACGCTGTTACATGTTCATGTTCTGTTTTAATAGAAGTCATATATGCTTTCAGGATTTTTGAGAAATCATTTTTTTAACACTTTAGACATATCTTCAGTATTTCTCAGACCAAGTGGACTAGTCTGTTAAAACTAATTAAATTAAAATTATATTTGTTTCTTTAAAATACAGACTAAGTTGAAGAAATGGACAATAATAAGTGAAATAAAAGATAAAGAACAAAATATTGAGACACATCTATCATATATATAAGTATATATACATAACAGTAAAACATTAACTAATTATAAATTAATTTGATTAAGGAAAATTTAGTCAGGTAGAGTGAAGATGGTCCAAATCAGTTGGACAATAAATATAAAATCATAGACACTGAAAGATACTGAGATATAAAGTGAAGATACTGAGGTTATTACTATTTCAAATACTCTCACTATATAATGAGAGTGTACAGCATATATACAGTTATAATGTCTGTGGACAATACTTTAACCTACCGATCCAAAACAACACTCATTAGAAATCACTATTACCACACTTTTTTTAGCTAGCAGAAAGTGTCCTGGTAGTTTAGGAATATTTCTATTCTAATGAGACTACAGAATAAAAATTTTAAACTTTCTTAAGATAATTTTTGAGAAGTTATAAAATATTTTGCATGTACATATGAGATTTATATTTTGCCAAGCAGAAGTACTGCTGTATTTTTTTTTGCTTTCATTGTTAAATTTAATATAAAATGTTTTTGTTTTGTTTTGTTTTGTTGAACATCACAGAAAAGTTCTTCCTCCCAACCCTAGTTCTTCAGAATCCAACTGAAGGTTAGAAAGTGAGAATTTGATCTTCTGCATAACTTAAGTAAAAGAGTGTTCTGCTTCAATGGAACATATGTGACCTGGCAGGGCAGCAGAATAATTTACCATGCAGATTTTAGAAAGGAAGTTCTTAAAGGGAATATACCCAGAAACTCTAAAAATGTTATTAAAAAGTTCACTTTAAACCACTGGTGACATTTGAGGGCAAAACCTTTGCATTTTGATCCATCAAGGTCAGGAAATACAGATTCTGTGCCACATATTTTCCCCATTTCTGGAAGGAGAGTCTAAGAAATTTTAATGTTCTTACAGGTATATCTTTTTTCATTCTTATTGCAGTTATTATGAGGAAAAGAATCTTTAGTAATAATTCACTTTGTATGGCTCTGTGAAACCAACTAGTAATATCTTGTTATTGTTCTATAGTCTGAAAAACCTTTCAGTCTCTATGCCTTTATATTTATTGTCCAACTGTGATTCAGGCCATTCATTAAGAGAAGTATCTCTATTACTTTGACAAAAAGGTGATAACCTTGCCTTATTCTGGCCCAGCTATTTATTAATGACTCCCAGATACCATTTTCCAGTTCTATGCACAGCAGTATTTTAATTTGATGATACAAATTAGATAATACAAATGTCCTCGAACCATGCTTACAATTCCCAGTGATAGCAATGACCAGACCTACAATGCTTTGCTAGATTACTTCAGTCAGTGTGCTTCATCTGGTGGTACTTTTGCAAGCCTTACAGAGCCTCTGGACTGCTTCAGTCAAGCTGCAGTTCTTGCTGGATGGTGTACATTTTCATACAGTCACTCAAGCCCTTCCAACAGCTGTCCTGCATGTGGTTTGTCTGCCATAAACATCTCTCTGACTCCATCACAGAGCCTTATGTAAGAGATCCAAGCTGCCACAGCCTTGTGGCACCCCAAAATGTTTATGCAACAACATCTGCAGCAGCCTGAGTTCAAGGAAGCTGAGAAAAGAAGTTGAGTTCCAGGTATTTTCAGGTCCAGGATGGTTCAGATCAAGGAATAAATACTGCTGTTTCTAAATGGGCAATGCAGCAGTCTTCTCCACAGGACTGGTTACCTAGCAAGGCATTGTGATTTCTTCCCATCTTCATCTGTGCCAGAACCAGCTGTGCTTTTCACATTTCTTTATGCACAAAGACCAAGGCTCGCATTCTGGAAGATGCCCTGTGGTATTTTGGGGTTGTTGCATATTGTCATGGGATCAAGCAGTAGACTAACAGTTTTTGGGTGAGGAAAAACTTAACCTTCTGCCAGGAGAAAATGTTGTTTAGGAGTTCCTCACACCAGTTAACAAGGGGGTGGATATCACCTACCAGCAGAGCCTGTGACAGTAATTCAATGGTGGCAAGTCACTCTGGTCTTTTTTGTCATGGATGTCATCCATTTGCCATTTGTTATTTGCAGTCACCAAAGCATCATCCCAGATATTACTGCTACATCTCTGCACTGCTTCATGCTGAAAGAGAGTTCTCAGCTATGTTGTAGCTGTATATACATGTAGGTGATCTCTTTCAATTAGTTCCTTCAAGAAAGCAGGAACTTATTATAATAACAGACATTATCATAACATTGTTATTTTTATAATAATTTATTATAAAAACAGATTTGCTAGAGATACTAAAGAGATACTATTTTCATGATAACAAAGATACTATTTCACATACCATGATGAAAAATGTAGACCATTAAATCTTTAGAAGATGCAAATTGTAGTAATGCTATTTCTTTCCCTGTACCTCTGTGGGAGTTCCTTGAGGTAGGAGTAACTTGCCCATACTACAGTCATGTCCTTACAGATGCTGTATGCAACTACTGAGGTAGTTTTAGGGGAAAAACAAACAACCAAAACAAAACAACAAAACAAAACAAACAAACAAAAAACAGCACCAAAAACACACAATAAGATCTAATTTTTCAATTTTTATTTATTGTATGTTGTATATATTGTATGTTTTTATTTTACTTATTTATTGTGGTCAGAAAAAATATATATATATATACTTTCTTTTTGAGGTAGGCTAGTTTTTTTGTTTTGTTTTGTTTTGTTTTGTTTTGTTTTGTTTTCATTTCTTGATTCAAAGGAAGGTTTAAAAATGCTGCAGAATCTGTTAATGAGAATCTTAATGCCCACAATGCATTAAGAAGTTAATGGCTTCTTATAAAAAAAGGAACATAATAGGGCAATTAGGTTTGATAATAAAGACTGACATCTTTTGTAAAGTTTCCTTATATAGTGTATCTATGTTGCTATTCAAGACATTACCCAGATTCACATAAAGCTGTTTAATCAAAAATCCTTGTAAGAGGAAGTGCCAAGTAAGTTCTTGTTTTTCATAGCAACTTTTATAAACAAAGATGGTAAGTTTAATTCTTATTGTACATTATCAATAAATATTAACTAGTTCTTGGAATATACCATTACAGAATGTGCCAGGATAAGATAAAATAATAATCATTTTTATGAATGCATACTCCACAGTTTTCTATAGTTGGGTTTCCACTGCAGATTCAGATACCACAATCACAGAATCACAGAATTTCTAGGTTGGAAGAGACCTCTAGATCATCGAGTCCAACCTCAGACCTAACACTAACAAGTCCTCTGCTAAACCATATCACTAAGCTCTACATCTAAACGTCTTTTAAAGACCTTCAGGGATGGTGACCCAACCACTTCCCTGGGCAGCCCGTTCCAACGCCTAACAACCCTCTCAGTAAAGAAGTTCTTCCTAACATCCAACCTAAAACTCCCCTGGTGCAACTTTAGCCTATTCCCCCTCTACCCGTCACCAGGAACATGGGAGAACAGACCAACCCCCACCTCGCTACAGCCTCCCTTAAGGTATCTGTAGAGAGCAATAAGGTTGCCCGTGAGCCTCCTCTTCTCCAGGCTGAATAAGCCCAGCTCCCTCAGCTGCTCCTCATAGGACTTGTTCTCCAGACCCCTCACCAGCTTCGTCGCCTTTCTCTGGACTCTCTCGAGCACCTTGATGTCCTTCTTGTAGCGAGGGGCCCAAAACTGAATACAGTACTTGAGGTGTGGCTTCACCAGAGCCGAGTACAGGGGAAACAATGTATTGTTTAAATGTAGTTTTCATATTAGAGTTATACATGTAAGTTCTCGTACATTATGTATGGAAATACATAGTTTGACTTAGTCAAACTTATCTAGTACCATTGTGTTTGACCTTCTCAGTTTGTGAATAAGTGGAAATAGACCTTTTGGAATGTGACAAGTTGTTCTAATATGTGTTTAAACTGGCATGCTCGAGGGTAGGAAAGCTCTGCAGGAGGATCTGGATAGGCTGCACCGATGGGCTGAGGTCAACTGCATGAAGTTCAACAAGGCCAAGTGCCGGGTCCTGCACCTGGGGCGCAATAACCCCAAGCAGAGCTACAGGCTGGGAGATGAGTGGTTGGAAAGCTGCCTGGCAGAGAAGGACCTGGGAGTGATGGTGGACAGTCGGCTGAATATGAGCCAGCAGTGTGCTCAGGTGGCCAAGAAGGCCAACGGCATCCTGGCTTGTATCAGAAACACTGTGACCAGCAGGGCTAGGGAGGTGATCGTCCCCCTGTACTCGGCTCTGGTGAGGCCGCACCTCGAGTACTGTGTTCAGTTTTGGGCCCCTCGCTACAAGAAGGACATGGAGGTGCTTGAGCGGGTCCAGAGAAGGGCGACGAAGCTGGTGAGGGGCCTGGAGAACAAGTCCTATGAGGAGCAGCTGAAGGAGCTGGGCTTGTTCAGCCTGGAGAAGAGGAGGCTCAGGGGTAACCTTATCACTCTCTACAGATACCTTAAAGGAGGCTGTAGTGAGGTGGGGGTTGGCCTGTTCTCCCACATGCCTGGTGAAAGGATGAGGGGGAATGGGCTTAAGTTGCGCCAGAGGAGTTTTAGGTTAGATGTTAGGAAGAACCTCTTTACTGAAAGGGTTGTTAGGCACTGGAACAGGCTGCCCAGGGAGGTGGTGGAGTCACCATCCCTGGAAGTCTTTAAAAGACGTTTAGATGTAGAGCTTAGGGATATGGTTTAGTGGGGACTGTTCGTGTTAGGTTAGAGGTTGGACTCGATGATCTTGAGGTCTCTTCCAACCTAGAAATTCTGTGATTCTGTGATTCTGTGATTTTAAGTGAGTGTATGCTTATTATATAAATATTTCTCTTGTAGGGTCTAATACTATTTATATTTCTAGAGAGAATCTTCAGGATGAATAAAAGATATCTAGTTACTAAACATTTTATCTACCTAAATATAAACTCAACATTGAAACATATGCCTTATTCATCTGATGTATTAATAGAGAAGAATTAAAAGAGGCCACATGTAAAAATGTAAAAAGAGTTATAAGTAGTTAGTGAATCTCTATTGGACAAATTTTGACAGTCAAAACACTCAGATGACTTCAAAAACCTGTGGACTATACAGAAGCAATGATGTCACATCTCTACTTATTCTATAGCAAAACCAGAACAAAACAAAAAAGCAATGAAAAAATAAAAACCCAACAACTATCATTTAACAGCTATTTGGCATTAATGGAGAAGAGCATATGAGCTCTATTGAAAAACACAACCTCAAGACATTTATTTTCTGTCCCACTGGTACACTTTCATATGAACTCTCTCTCACTTATATTTATTCATCTCTTTATGCCACTGAAATTGAATATTGAATACCCAAGTCAGGTCTCTCTGTGCACCAGGAAGGTCAGACAACTTGATTACACTAGCTATAATCAAAGTGTTCATTTTTTTTTCATATCTGCTCACCATTTCTGCAAGAACTTTACTTTGCAAGAAACAGCAGGATGGATGAACAAACCTTTGGAAAAGAACAGTGAAACACTGTGTGTATGCAGCATTTGAGGAAGGAAATGATCTCTAGCACTTTAAAAAAATAATCTCAAAAAGATCAATGTGTGTGTGAATATGTTCGTTAACTATAAAATAAATGCATTTTTACTCTATGGAGAAACACAGTATGAAAGTTAGTACAGAGGCAGGTCATCATCTGTGAAACAAAGTTAAAGCCCATACTAAGCAAAACTGATCTTTCTTGTTGGTTTTCATTCAGCTGCATTCATCTGTAAAAGAACTATTAAAAACATCCATTAGCTGTTAATTTAGAGTACTTCAGACTCCCTAAACCTGCAATATCTTTCCAACAACCTCCTAATCTCTGAAAATTGTTGGCAAGTTCTACACTGAATCAGCCCATCATCAATCCTGACTTTCATTATTTGAGTTAACACAGATGCACTACCTGCAAATACTTAGAAAAAATACAGATCTTTCTTTTTCTTGAAAGGCATACTTACAAGCAGAATTTGATATCATGAATGAAGCTTCTTCTCTTATCTATGTCATCTCAAATTAATGATACAAAAATAGCACATAATGTGACTGAAGAAAGTCAGAAACCATCTCTCTGTGCACTTCAGAATTGTAAAGTCAGAAATTACTGCTAAGGCAAGGCATTGCTAAAATCTTTAAATCTTTGGTAGCACTCTGGATATTGCTACCCATACAAACAAGGGGAAAAAAAAATAAAAAAAATATAATGAAAATTTTGTCTTTTAATGACACAAATTCCCATTTCTTCAGTTCAGAAACCATTGAGTACATGAATGTCATTCAGGACAAACTTTATTATATTGTTCCTTCTTTATTTTTATTTTTATTTTTTTTACAGGTTATACAATGTCTGCAACACAAAAACAAACAAACAAACAAACAAAATATGTATGTTTAAATAAACTGGCAAAGCTGTTATCAGTAGGTTCATGCCCAGTGCACCTTGCCAAGAGGCACAGAGTTGGAATTCACATGAAGGTCTTTTAATTTAAAAATGAATTATATAATTCTTCAGAATCATGCACTTAGCAATCTTTCACATAACAAGCACACCTCCGAATTGAAGGACCATTATTTATATTCAACTAACTTGTGAAACTATCTCTGACTATTTTTGATTGGTTGTTTTAGCTCACCTAATTTATCTGTATTGAATCTGTGCATTACAGAGGACCAGCAAGGAGGAACACCAAATCCTACATTTCCAATTGCTAATTTACAAATTAGCAATTTGATGGGTGTGGGGTTTAGTGTGTTAATGACCCTTAATGAGCAAAAGGTTAGTATAGGCCAGTCTGGAATCTTCCTTCAGCTGTTTTTCTCCTTGTTTTTTAGTTTTCATCTCTTATCTCCCTCTCTTCTGCTAGTTCAAGGCTCTGTGTTCTTCAAGGTTTCCTTGTTTAAGACAGTTTAAGACTACAAAGCCATGATGCAATATTTTACTTTCATGAAGGTAATGGATGTAAAACACACTGCAATGACAAAACAGCATATGCTGTGTTGCTAATGATGTAGCCAAACTTGGTATAGAGCAGGCTGTCAGACTTTCTTTTTAAACAAAAACAAACAAACAAAACAACAACAACAACAAAAACTTGAAGTATTCAGTTGGCTTAAATATAGAGACTTCCATTACTAGAATCTTCATGAAATTAGCAGAAAACAAAGCACAAGTTTTATATGAATTTCATAACATGCATTGGGCTAGGAAGGGTCACTTGAAGAATTGAACTAGGAAATATTTTACCACCAATTAGACATTAGTGAGAGAATGTACTGAGGAGTATTAAGATTGACTATTATTTTAATACCTTTCAGTTATCAGTATTTACTTCCCTCTACCCCTGCCCTGTCCCCTTTTTTTTTTTTTTTTTTTTTTTTTTTTTTAAGGCTATTTTCATTTGTATGTACATGACCAATTTTTTTACCACCTTTTGCTCCTGGGGACTAGGCTCAATAGCACTACATGAGTTCTCTTAGAACAAATTACACTGTGTTCTAAAGAGCATCATTTGACCTGCCATCCAGTTTACCATTGTGTCAGGTTCTTTAAGACATCTAATACATCTTCTAGCTGAAGATGTATTATCTATACTTTCTGTATTTGATTATTTTTTCAGATTTGTTCAGAATTTTTTTATATTAGGAGGAGTAATTTAGGGGACACTTTTGCTGCTATTCCTACATAATGCCTACATTTTTCCATCGATTTAAAATGAGAATACAGAAATTTGTTTTGAAGAGAGTTGTGCGTTGGGAGGGCCAAGGTAGTTTCAAAACATTTGTGGGATTCTACTTAAATTACATGCAAACTTTGACTACACTTAATCTGGGTCCTATTTGTTATATTAATGGCTGGTAGTCAATTAAAGTTGCAATTTCTGTATTATTCTGACCATTTGTTAGTTTAAAATATTTCCTCAGACTAGTAGCTATCTATCTATTTATTTATTTTTAATCTTCCTAAAATCTAGCTATCCACAATAACTATTTGTGGTGTTTTTACCCAGCCGGAAAAGATGTAGCTATCCACTGTTATATATGGAGTGATAATTCGTGTCGAGAAAACGGTTGATATTAATAAAGAGATTTGGGAGTATGGCCATAGGGGTCGGAAAGCCCCGGGGTTGATGATAACATTAGACTTTTAACGATGAGGCCATCAGGAATGTAAAAGAATTTAGAGGGAACAAAGAAGGGTGGTTCAGGAGACTCCAAGCAGTCTCCGGTTGCTTGTTCTCCAGCCATTAAGGCATGGAAGTTTCTGGGTGTTTGCAAAGTTGTTTGACCAATGAAAAGTTGTTCTGAAAAGAACTGCTGTGGGGAGAAGGGTATAAGAGGGGAGCCTGTCCTTGAGATAAGAAAAGGCAACACGATGAAGTTATGTCATCAATAAGAAGTGTAGAAAGAAGGGATGAAAAGGAACAGGCTAGCAGAACGAAGACCAGGATGGGAACAGGCACATTGATTGCCTCATGAAGACAGGTTCGGCCAAACTCAGCAAACCGCTCAGAGAAACTCGTACAGAAAGTCGCTGGAAATAGGCACACCGGAGCTGGAAAGAAGCTCAAGCTGAGAGAAGTGGACCCGCACACACAACTGCCCCTCGCTGGTAAGCAGTTGCGCGTTATGGGGAATCATACGTCCTTAGAAACACAGACTGTCCTGGTAACCTTACAGCTTACTCTCCTTATTAACAATCGGACAGTCTACGATCCTGAATTATGGGACCAAATTGAGGTCAAGGTGTGGGACTCTGCTACGAAAAACGACAAGGTTGCAGTGGGATTGCTCGGCACCTGGTGAGCAGTCTCTGAGGCCTTAAAGAGCCATGTGGGGCCACAATCAGAAACGTGTGGTTTGCCAGAGAGTGAGGGAGCTGCGGGTTCATCTACCCATCCTTCTGCTCCCCCCATCACCCCCCCCACCGCTACTGCCATTGCAGGCCTTTGCTGTTATGTCCCCTGGTGACCTGGACGTGCCTTTTGATCCAGGCCTATTGTCCTTGAAAATGAGATGGATATGTTTCTCTTCGATCCGGGAAGAACGGGATACATAAGGCCCAAAGACCAAGTTGCTTGACAACTTAAAGCAAGACATATTGTTCAAAAGGAATTGAAAATGGAGACTGTTAAGTCATGGAAGTTAAAGGATTGTTTGTTACCTTTTCTGATTGCACATATGTATAGGCGTACTCGAGTTTAGTAAGTCATGGAACTTAAAGGATTGTTTGTTACCTTTTCTGATTGTATAGGCATACTTGGGTTTAGTATGTAAAAGCAATATTCTGTATATTTAGAAAATTTGATGTTTGTGTGTGCGTGTTGGTGGAGCATAGACTCCCCGCACACCCAGCGCTGTTTACTTGCTTTTTATACCTTTTATAAATACTTATTTTTTAAATATTATTAAATTCAGATTGTGTTGAGACTTCATTTATAACAAACACCACAATAACTATTTGTGGTGGTTTTACCCAGCTGGGCAGCTGAGCTCCAGCACAAACACTTTCTCTTTTCCCCTCCTCAAAGGGAAAGAGGGAGAAAATACGATGGAGGGCTCATAGGGAGATCACTCAACAAATATTGTCATGGGAAAAACAGACTCAGCATAGGGAGATTAATGAAATTTATTGTCTATTGCTAGCAAGGTAGAGCAGTAATATACAAATATATATATAACAATATAACAAAACCTTAAGACACCCTCCTCCTGTCCACCCTCTTCTAGCTCTTCTCTTTAAGTGGCACAGGGGAATGGTGTCATGGGTTTACGTGGCAAGGCTTTGGCAGCAGGAGGCTGTAGGTGTAGGTTTTGTGAGAAGTATCTAGAAGCTGCCCCATGTTAGGTAAGAACCCTGCTGCTGACCATAGACGAGCCAATAAGCAATTTTGTTTGTACCTCTGTGAGAGTAGATTTAAGAAAAGAAGAAAAAAAGAAAAAAAAAAAAAGAAAAAACATGCTCCATACACAGCAGCTGCGAGAGTGAGAGCAGTGAGAAACAGCCCTGCAGGCGCCAAGGTCAGTGAAGAAGGAGGGGGGAGAGGTGCTCCAGGCACCGGAGCAGAAGTTCCCGTGGCCTCTGGTGAGGACCATGGTGAAGCAAGATGTCCCCCGGCAGCCCATGGAGTACCACAGTGGAGCAGGATTCCATGCTGCAGACCATGGAGAAAACCATGCTAGAGCAAGTGGACCTGCAGCAATGGAGGCTGTGGTCTGTGGAGATCCCTCGCCAGAGCAGGCCCTGGTCTGGAGATGCAGCCCATGGAGAGGAGCCCATGCAGGAAGACTTGACCCAGCAGGAGCTGCTGCCCATGAGGAGCCCAGGTTGGAGCAGTTTGATCCTTATGGATGGATCCCATGGTAAGGACCCATATCTGGAGCAGTTCTTAAACAGTTGCTGCCTGTGGGAAGCCCACGCTGGATCAGTTCAGGAAGGATGGCATCCCGTGGGAGGGACCCTACAGCACAGGGGATGAGAGTGGCCAAGAAGGAACAGTGGAGACTGACCACAACAATTCCCCTGTTCCCCTGCACCACTCAGGGGGAGGAGGTGGAAGAGGGAGGATGGGGGGAAGGCATTTTTGGTTTCTTTCCTTTGTTTCTCACTTCTTTAGCTTGTTAGTAAAAGGTAATAAATCTGTCACTCTCTGCCCCTGCTCCACATGGGGTCCCTCCCATGGGATGCCAACCTTCCCGAACTGATCCAGTGTGGGCTTCCCATAGGCAGCAGAGTAGCTCTTCAAGAACTGCTCCCACACGGAGCAGTACATGGGGTCCATCCCCCAGGAGCAAACTGCTCCAGCACGGGTCTCCCACGGGTGGGTGGCAGCTCCCCCCAGACCCCCTGCTCCTGCGTGGGCTCCTCTCCACGGGCTGCAGCTCTGGCCCGGGGCCTGCTCCTGTGGGGGCTCTCCATGGGCCGCAGCCTCCTCCAGGCCACATCCACCTGCTCCACCGGGGGCTCCTCCACCCATGGTGGGGCTGCAGCGTGGAGATCTGCTCCATGTGGGACCCATGGGCTGCAGGAGGACAGCCTGCTCCACCAGGGGCCTCTCCACGGGCTGCAGGAGTACAGCCTGCTCCACCAGGGGCCTCTCCACAGGCTGCAGGGGAACTGCTGCTGCCTGCCTGGAGCCCCTCCTGCCCTCCTGCTGCACTCACCTTGGGGGCTGCAAAGCTGGCTTTCACTCCTCTTTCCCAGCTGCTGTTGTGCAGCATTTTGTTTGTTTGTTTGCTTGTTTTTTCACCTTTTTTTCATCTGCTCTTGCAGAGGCAGAAACAACATCGCTTATTGGCTCTGGCTGGCTCACCTCTGGTCCCTTTGGACCTGGCTAAATCTAACCCTTATCTATGCCCTTATCTAACACGGGGCAGCTTCTGGATTCTTCTCACAGAGGCGATCCTTGCAGCCCCCCACAATCAAGGCCTTGCCACATAAACCCAATACACTATTATAACACAGAAGTGTAGGAGATGGAGGATAAATTTCTTATTGCCCTAAAAACCCATCTTCCTTCATATGAGATAAATGTATTTTTATGTAACATTCCTATATGCATTGTTGGGACCAGAGCTGTTTTCTTTTGTATCCAATACCAGTTCCTTTTGCCCCTAAAAACATCCCCAGTATGACACCTACACATATAAAATAACTTTCTATCAACTTGATTAATTTGAAAAGAAAAAAAAAAAAAAAAAAACAAAAAAAACCCTGAAAATAGTAAACTTCTCTTGCTAATTCAAAACACTAATCTTGGGAGAAGGTAAAGTGTTTAGAATAAAATTAAAAAATATGGGAAAAAATAATGCAAAAAGACTATTAATGAAAAGATCAGAAATCATTTTGAGAGATTTAATCATGCTTTAGGTTTTGAGATGAAAGTTTGGAGAGATATTCTTCTAAAAAAAGTACATATATGCTGAATTTAATCTTTTACATTCTTGATATATCTTGATATATCACTGTATCTTGATGCTGAGAGGTTTTTAAAATTTTGTTTGTTTGTTTTGGCTTGGTTTGTTTTTTCATCTTAGCCACTTTGGAAAGACAGACACACAAATATATATTTATATTTGAAAATAATTTTGGACTTCAATCAACATGGACTTTTTTCATTGCATCACAAAACTAAGCACAGTTGTTTGTGTCCTCTAAGCTAAATTTACAGAGCCAAGTACAAGAAATTCATGCAGAGCTATAAATATTAATCTGAATTACACACCAAGGATGTCTGCTAACACAGATTCAACAAACTAATGTGGATTTATTGCTTGTTTTTGTAGTCAACTGTAATAATGTAATTACTTATATTCTAAGTAAGAAGATATGTAATAATTTAAAATAATCCACGTGCTATCTCCCTATTTTCCACTGCCAAGTGGCCATTAATAAATGTTCCCTCTTGGATAAGATGAAAAGGAATTTTATTGTTGCCTCACAATGTATGTGTTCACTTTTATTTTATTTTGCTCTTTTAAAATAACAATTTCAAACAAAAAGATTAGACATTATCCATTAAGATTCTGACTGTAGAAACACATGTAGATACATAGGAACTCTGCTAGGGTGTTTTCTTTTTATGACATTCACTACATTCCACATTGTAATCATAGCCTTGTAATTAAATATATTTCAAAATGTGGATAGCTGCAGATTATTCTACTACACAGCCATTTAAGTGTAATGCGATTTCCTGGTTCTGTTTAAAAATATTCTTGGTTTGGCTTGAAGCTCACTAACATTCCACTTTATCAGAGGTATAGGATCTGTATCTTTCTTAAGTGCTGTGGACACAGGTTACCAAGTCAGTTAATTTTTCCTTGAAATCTACACATGGGAAATGTTTCATGAAATCTCACTATTAGACCCAGATCAAGGACAGAAAATATCTACACTTTTCTTCCTGTTAAAATCAGTTTAAAGCCTCAAATTCTTAAAGTCCAATAAACATGACAATAGCACAACAAAAACAACAAACTCACTAAAGTCATAGGAGAACATTGGGGTGACACCAAATAATGGCTGTTAGGCAGTGCCTGAATACTTTCTGAAATAATTTCAAAAAAGAAAGAAAAACTCTTTTGAATACAAATGGTGAGAATCAAAAGGGATTGACATTTCTTGTATACTCGTATATACTCAATTACTCAATTATATACTCAATATACTCAATTATATGCTACTTAGGATTTTCTTTTCTTTCATTATTTTTTTTTCCCAGAACCCACCTTATGTTTCATGTATCCAAATGTGGGTGCATAAGGAAGCTAGCAATGACACCTGACAGATTCAAAATATCATGAGAGCTATGATCTTCAATATCAGATTAAAAATCATATGTGAATGAAAACAAAAACAAAACCAAACCAAAAAAGAGCTAAATGAATGAACTATTTTTTTTTAAATCTAAATTTATTACTAACATATATTGTATTCTCAGTTGTGTGCCTGATTTTTGGGTACATTTACCAAGACACAAGTGAAAATATTTTTTTTCTATTTTTTTTTGTTGTTGTTGTCATTAAAACATTTTTTATCTCTATAACCTAGTGAGATTTGGAAACAGCTCATGAACCCCCCAGTACATATGAAATCGTGTTATATGTACATAAATTTGACACTCATTTTTTTCAAGCTCATATGTATACCTAATTGAAAAATCAGATCCAATACATATCTTTTTATTTATCATATGTATAAAAATGAATAAAACACATCCATGTGTGCTCATTTGGATTTTTTTTTTTTTTATTTAAAACTGACTTAATAAAGAACAGAAATTCTCTACATAGTATTTTAATATTTACATCCCTGACTGGAATGGAGAAAGGTCTAACTTAGGAAAGTAGACAGACTGTTTTCCTGTCTCTCGTTTTTTCTTTTCTTTAGGGTATTCTATATCAGGTGAAAACCGTCTTCTACATAAATCTGTTTCTCCAGGATATATGGCACTCAGAGGACATAAACTGTCTTAGGTCTCAGCTTCAGCTGGTCTAAATTGGCACAGTCCCAGTGGAGTCAAAGTAACTACGGGAAATTACATCTCTAAAGGATCTGGCTCAACTGTGTGAGCTAAAAACCAAGAAGTTTATTAAAATATTACACAAGCGTGTGTGCAGATATGTGTGGGAATTGCAATAAAAATACACCAAATCTTATTAAAAAATTACTAAATGCATAATATTATGTATGTATATATATATATACATGTCTCTCTCTCTCTCTATATATATTTCTCTGACCTTTTCAGGCCTTGACAACCCCCACATGCCCTTGCCAAAATATAGGGTGCAGACGTACTGCAGTTCATATACTGCAGTGATCAGTGTGACATAACAATAGAAATTGATAGATGTTGTGTTAACTTGCTGTGATTCCTGTGTTAGTATTAGTATTTATTCCACTTTTATCTTTGACTTTTAAGTGATACAATATTATCCCTTTCTTTCTCTTTTTCTGCTTTCTTATATCTTTAATTTTTCTCAGCCAAATTGCCAATTGCTTCATGACTACCACAACCTATTAATTGACATTTACCTCAGATGTTCCCTGATGTTTATAAAAATATTCAGATCATAATTGCCCTAAGTTTAATAAGGGATACCAAGGTGGAGAGAGGCAAGTAGAGGCTACATTAATTTTCTTTGGACTGATAGACGTAAAAAATCTTTATTTTGTATTTAAGGCTAGCTACATTAGTTTATGACCTGTTCTGAAAGCAACTACCGTGTGAATTTAACACCCACTCATTCATTTCTAACAATTATGTAATAAAGTGATAGAAAATAGTAGTAGTAGGAAATTGTGTGAACAATGACTGAGATGAAAACAAACAATAAAGCAAACCATAGAGAGACAGACAGACAGAAGACAAACAACTTTTTTGTTGGAGAAATACAAAAAAAAAAAAAAAATAATAATAATAATAATAAAAAGAGAATTAATCTTTTATGCCCAGTCAAAAGAAGCACTTAAATGGATACAGAAATTCATCCATATTAAGGAGCACACTTGAACTCTTATCACAGAATCACAGAATTTCTAGGTTGGAAGAGACCTCAAGATCATCGAGTCCAACCTCTGACCTAACGCTAACAGTCCCCACTAAACCATATCCCTAAGCTCTACATCTAAACGTCTTTTAAAGGCTTCCAGGGATGGTGACTCCAGAGCCTAAGCTTGGGATTCAATTGAGGACCATCCTGGACAGAAGCCTCAGGTTGTCAGCTGTCTCCACAAAGCACTGATGTCCCTAGGACACATTCCTTCTGGACCAAACTCTATCACCACAACAAAGCTAAACTGATCTTTGTAATGTCTGTCTCACTGCAGCAGGCAGTGAGACCTGGGGAGTGTATTGGTTCTGAATTCAAGTGGTCTCTGATGATGGAGGACTAAAGTGTCCCTGTTACCAGAGGCTGCATGAAACTAGGGAGGAAGAATATCTTTGCATCAGGAATCCAAAGTCTGCTGATTGTGAGAATGGGGATGATACATTACAAAGATTAAGGGAATGCAAATTACTAAAGTTTGTCAGTTTTGAAAATTATACATTGTTCAGAAAAGAATTTGGTGAAATTATATGCCTATCCTAAGAAAGGCAAGGTTAGGACATTTGGCTAAGCTTGACTGATGAACAAACAATGTAATAAAGTGCATGATGTTGTAAATGAAAGAAAAGGAAACAGAACTTCCCGAAGAAACCAGAGACAGAAAGGATGGGAATATTCAGGGTGAATCAGCTGGGTTTATGAAGCACAGACCAGAAATTAGAAAAATCTGTTTCATCATTACACAGTTCACTGTTTACAAGTCTGAACTTGTAACCAGATCTTAGATCTCCAAACTTGAAAAGGTGCTACAAGCCAAGAAAGGGGAGATGTAGTGCCTGAAGGGTCTCTGCTGCCTGCAGTGGTTTGCATTTGGCCAGAGAAGTCCATCCTACAGATAGTAAAGCTGTTGGAGAGGCCACTCTTGTCCACCAGAAATGGAAGAGAATCAGGTGAGAGGAAATGGATAGAAAAGAAGAATAATACCTAGTAAATCCCCAAGTATGAGGTCAGTTGGGATTTACTCTTTCTGATGTATAGCAGGAAAAACAATAGCAGTTAACTTTGAAAATGCTGTGTATGTACCCAAAATTATGTTGCCACATTCTCCCAAACTGAAACTCTGAGCACCACTCAGTGGTGCTGGCACCACTGATGCTGGCCATGTCTGGCCATGGCTGAGAATCAGGGACTGTAGGCTGTTTAACACTGCAGATGCTGAGGAGCGGGAATTCAGTGCTGTCATATAAAGTGGGCACTTGAGACAAAATCGAAGCCCTAGTGGACTATTTCATACTGTGGCAATGACTGGTTGACACAGAGGACCCAGCCCTGCAAGTAGTTCAAAGGCTGAAGAAAAACAGTTTGAGCAAGAGGTGAAAATAGGGCCTGAGGATCAATTGGCTCCAGGCTCTGAAAGTGCAAAAACTAAAATATATAAGGAAAAGTGGAAGTCCAGGTGTATAATGTGGTAGAATTAATTTGTTGATAAATAGATCCTGGAAACTTCAGAGTTCATCTCACAAGACATTTTCATCATTAGACTGTAAAAGGCAGGAAGCCCTACAAGTTTCTGCTCTTCAGATTATGTAACATTTGAAGTTAAATGGCTTGCCTCCTCTCATCTTTCCTCCCATGTCCATTCATTTTGTTTCACAAAAATATCCCATAGATTGTCTTCCAGATTGCTAGAGCAGGATGCCTTTGGTCTTCCCTTTTATTCTTCCCTATAGAGAGATATATTCTTTTAAAAATACCTACTCCAAGTTTCAAAACGACTTTCAGAATTTCTATGAAGATACTGAATTAATCAGTCAGTTTCCAGTTTCTTATTTGTTAATCAGGTCTGAAAAAGATGGTATTGTAATAAACCAGGCAGCAGCAGCTGACTATCCTAGCAGTCTCTTCTGTCTATTGTTGTGTAGAACAAAGATATAATTAATAGCAAGGCAGACTCCAGGAGAACAGACACCCATCTCTGCTGGGAGGATAGAATCACACCTTCAGTGATTTAACTATATATAATGGAAAGTCTTCAGGACACTTGAGTAAGAAGATTGCTTCTGCTGGGATCACAGATGTTTTTACTGGAACAGCATTTTTAGATTGAGGCCCACTGTAAGAATTATCCTACAGACTTCCCCAGCCTCTTCCCTAACCTCTACAAGAAAAGGTCCAAGATGCATAGGATGCATTACTGCATTATGTATTGTTACCTCAGGTGTTTTGAAAAGGAAATATGTTTCAGTGCAGACTCATAAGGCAGGTTTTGTTTGCTTGTTTGTCTTCTCTGCTTGTTTACACATGCTGTTCACCTAGCTTCTGGCCATTTTTCCCAAGATTTCCATCCTGAATACTGCCTTCTTTGAAATTGGGAACTGCAATTCAGGAACTTGTAAAGAGGTCCTTAAAGTGGACCCAAATTAACATTTTCTCCCTCCTGTACCCTCCCCATCCAGCGCTGTTGGACTAATTTCATGAGATGATGGGGCCAGGGGTGGGCTGCAGCTATCTTATCACCTTTCCCAGCCCTGGTAATCTGTATCTTCATAGTGTGCATGCAAAAACTGCACACCACCGATGTGGCAGCCTTTTCTGTGCTCAGCAATGGGACAAACACCTACACTGGTCATTTACAGAGAGGTAGGATGGACATGCAATTCTGCAGCTTTCTCCAGAGGTGTTTTTGTCTAGCACAACCACTGGTGAACAATCGTCACAACTGTCCTAGATGGTACAATGCTACATCTATCACATGTACATGTAAATCACAAAGGCAGAATCAAACCCAGTGTTTTTATTTGCTAGCAAATAAAAAAAAAAAAAACAACTACAGAGCAAATTGCAGCAAGAAATAAGGATATTTTTCAACCATTCTGAAATATTTCATTGACAAATATAAAGGGAGACATATATGGCTCTTGTAACCATGTGCTAATGATGAAGTACAACATCAAGAATTTTAATTTTACTGGAATTACAGTTGTCAAAATAATTGCATTAGTTAATTTAAAATTTGTCATTGGAGAATGGCCCAGCCTGTATCTCTGTTGCTCACAATGTTTATTGTGTAATCACTGCACTTTTTGATGAGTAATTTCTTTAATGTTATGCTATATATATATATTGAAAAACTGTGAGTGATCTTTGCTTTTATACCGTACTGTGTTTTGCATATAAAATACTTAATACATATTCTCTCTATCTCTCCAGCTCCTACCTCCAGAAAGGAGAAAATGGAGACACAGTGTTCCCTAGCATCTGTGAATTTTATTTTAGCTCAGTCAAAATGCTAAACTTCTTTGTGTCTCAAAATACATATCTCTAAAATAACTGTAGCAATCTTGGCCATGTGGCTAGCTTAGATTCCCAGACTGAAGGATGATATAGTATATAGGTATGTCAGCACCAGTCTCCTTTCTCTTCTTCTGCTCTTTTCCTCTGTTACAGTGGCAGGTTGGAGAATAAGCAGGAATTATTTCTTGCAGGGGAATAATCCTTCCTGGGCTGCTTAAATTAACTTTATGCAGAAAGTGGCCATGCTACATCATAGCCAGACCCATAATGTCTTGACAGAAAAGGATGATGAAGTATCCCTTTTTCTCTTTCTCCAAAAGCTAATCTGCTGTGTCTGTCTTCCTGCTTTACTTGCACCAAATGGCACATGCACTTTCACTGAGCTTTCTCAGAAAATATAGTGTCATTCTCCTCAAAATACACCATTCATTGGTTTGTGCATCCAAGGGTGAACTGAATAATATTGGCAAAGACTTTGCCCTCTGGCAAGCTTAGGGATGGCGAAAACTGATAAGACAGAGGCCAGACATGTGGTTTTGTTTCCCCCTTAAAGATGAACAGAGCCACAATCAGCATGGGTACACTATCAGAAGGCATTTGGAGACAAGGCCATGGAGCTGCCACAACACAGTTCAGAAGCTCTATGACTGTTTTTTGTTTTGTTTTGTTTTGTTTTGTTTTGTTTTGTTTGTTTGTTCTGCTGTTGTTTCATCTGATGGACATAGCAGACCATTAGTACTCCGTTCAGGCCGGTACTGTAGAACAGGTGGAGTATAAACTGCAATGGGAGGTGTTGGGTACTGCAAAGAGACTTACACAAAGAAGAAAAAAATCTTGGATGGGAAATCGCATATGACCTAAAATTATTTGTTAGTAATGAACCTGATGGTGCTGTGATAGAAACAGTGATGCCACACAGATTGCAGTAGAGTTGCACTGACTTACATTCTCAGAGGATTTAATCCCTAGGCTATCAAACTATTCATGCTGGAATAGCAGTATTAAACTAACCTTGGAGTGCTACAAAATGTGCATTAACAAAACAGTCCACAGAAACTGTGGAGAAAGAAAAGTAGTGAGGCAATTCTCAGCAGCACAATCCAATGTATTCAGTCTGAATGTGATGGAAATGGTTAATTGATAAATAAAGCTATTAAATACTCTGTCTGTGCATTTAGACAGTGCGTTGAAGGGTTTCTCATTGTGTAAGGGAAATAGGTACACTTCCAACCACCCTGATTCACCTTTGGACATTTCATGACTATTTCTTATCGCTCAGTTGAGCATAAATTCATAGATTTTACGGTTAAGGGAGCCTGAGATGGGCCTGCTATATTTTCACTACTTAGTTCTGCCACTTCTTATTGGAT